>NC_073388.1:10271607-10571607 GCF_028641065.1 Leucoraja erinaceus
ACATCTCCAGTGACAGGGCCAACGACCCGGGTTCAAACCTGACTTTGGGTGCAGTCTGTGTGGAGTTTGCAAGTTTTCCTTGTGATCGGGTGGGCTTCCTCCAAGCGCTCTGGTTTCCCTCCCACATCCCAAAGACATGCGGGTTGGTGGGTTAATTGGCCACTGTAAATTTCCCATGTGTAAGTGAGTGGGAGAATCTGGGGGAGTTGAGGGGGGGTGGAGTGGGGGGGGGGGGGGGGGGGGAAATGGGGGGTGGAAATGGGGGCGGGGCAGGGGGGGATTGGGGGAGTAGTATTGGAGGAGGGGGGGTGGGTTATGTTCTCACAGCTACGGGCTTCCATCGTCTGGGGGGAAACTGGCACTGTGGGCTGCATGGGTTTCCCTCCGAGATCTTCAGGTTTCCTCCCACAGAGGGGGGGAGTACAGGTGTGTAGGGGGAGTGGGGCTTTGGGCATGTGTAAAAGTCCCTCGGGTGTGGGAGGATAGGAGTTAATGTGCGGGGATCGGGGGAGTGGGAGTGGGGGGGAGTGGGAGGCCTGGAGTGGGGTATCTCTAAGTGGGGGGGGGGTGGGGGGAAGTGGGGGGGGGCAATTTAGATAAAAGTGCCATGGTGGAGTGAGTGGGGGGAGGGGCTCAGGGGGGGGGAAATTGATAACAAATGAGAAGAATAGAGGTGGATTGGAGTAGTATTGAATTAGAGGTGGGTTATGTTCCTCACAGCTACGCGTGCTTCCATCGTCTGTCTGAAACTGTGGCACTGTGGCTGCATGGGTTTCCTCCGAGATCTTCAGTTTCCTCCCACAGTCTCCAAAGACGTACAGGTGTGTAGGTTTATTGGCTTTGCGCATGTGTAAAATTGTCCCTCGTGTGTGTAGGATAGTGTTAATGTGCGGGGGATCGCTGGTCAGCGCCGAAGGGCCTGCTTCCATGCTGTATCTCTAAACTAAACTAAAATATATTTGAGGGGTGAAAGAAGATTTGATTGCACTTTAGATAAAACTGCCATGGTGGAGTATGAACAGCTGCTCAGAACTTTCTCACTGTCAGAACCTCATGAACCTAGTGCAGATGTAGGCATGTCCTTGAGGTGAAAAGCCTTTGATTAATCCTGGCCCCTTCAGTTCTGCTTTAACTTTCATCACTTCATGACCTACCCTTTGTACCACTGCTCGTAGATTGTTAATGCGTGTACAAATGGATTCAAACAGCAGATACCTGTTTAGTTTAGTTTAGTTTAGAGATACAGCATGGAAACAGGCTCATCGGCACATCAAGTCCGCGCCGACCAGCGATTCCCGCACACTAACACTATTCTACACACACCAGGGACAATTTTACCAAGCCCATTAGCCGACAAACCTGCACGTCTTTGGAGGGAGGAAACCGGAGTTCCCAGAGAAAACCCGCGCAGCACACGGGGAGAACGTACAAACTCCGTGCAGACAGCACCCATAGTCAGGATCGAACCCAGAACCTTGGCGCTGTAAGGCAGCAACTCTACCACTGCACCACTGTGCTACCCCATCTGTATGATGACAATTTCTCTTCCTTTTTTTTAGCATGAGTATAACATGCTTTTACACGCAAGCAAAAAGATAATCCACGCAGAACATAATCACACCAGTCGTCCGATACTGACAAACCAAATACTGTAGCAACATTTCTGATTCGGGTTTGTTAAACCTTCCACAATCCTAATAGCAACTGATCATATCATATTGAAGATCAGTTAAAGTAAACACTAAAAGTATCACTTGCCACTTTGCTTTCCCTCTTTCAACTGGCACAACCTAGCACAAGTGCAGGGGAATGAAAGGGAACGCCCAGGAGTGAAGGTGATTGGAAAAAAGTGGGCAACACTGCTCAGTCCATCTGATCTCCCCATCTACCCATGAAGGGCATTACAAGAGGTGTTGCCTCAAAACGGCAGCCAGCATCATCACAGACCCACACCAACCTGGCCACACACTCATTTCACTCCTGCCATTGGGAGGAAGAAAAGAGATCCTGAAAACTATGTTTACGTATTCTGCTGCGCTGCTGGAAGTAAGAATTTCATTGTTCTGTCTGGGACATATGACAATAAAACACTCGACTGTCTTGAATGTCAGCAGCTCATTTACGTCAGGACAACGCTATACAGCGTAGGAAGGAAATGCAGATGCTGGTTTGAACTGAAGATAGATGCAAAAAGCCGGAGAAGCTCAGCGGGACAGGTAGCATCTCTGGAGAAAAAGGGATAGGCGACGTTTCGGGACGAGATCCTTCGAACCCGGAACGTCTTGACCTGAAACGTCACCCATTCTTTCTCTGCAGAGTTGCTGCCTGTCCCTCTGAGTTACTCCTGCATTTTGTGTCTATCTTCGATTTAAACCAGCATCTGCAGTTATTTCCTACCTGATATTCAGTTAGTACAGGGATTATAGTTGGAATTGGGACAAGCTATATCTCAGTTTTAAAATATAAAATGGATAGTTAACTGAATACATTAAATAACCTTCATTAGTCCAATGCATTTTCAAATGCCTAAATAAGATCATCTGCTATTGTACATGGGCTATTGTATACTGTATCAATAGACAATAGACAATAGACAATAAGTGCAGGAGTAGGCCATTTGGCCCTGCGAGCCAGCACCGCCATTTAATGTGATCATGGCTGATCATCCCCAATCAGTACCCCGTTCCTGCCTTCTTCCCATATCCCCTGACTCCGCTATTTATAAGAGCCCTATCTAGGAACCTCTTGAAAGCATCCAGAGAACCTGGCTCCACCGCCCTCTGAGGCAGAGAATTCCACAGACTCACCGCTCTCTGTGAGGAAAAAGTGTTTCCTCGTCTCCGTTCTAAATGGCTTACTCCTTATTCTTAAACTGTGGTCCCTGGTTCTGGACTCCCCCAACATTGGGAACAAGTTTCCTGCCTCTAGCATGTCCAAACCCTTAACAATCTTATATGTTTCAATGCGATATCCTCTCATCCTTCTAAATTCCAGAGTGTACAAGCCCAGCTGCTCCATTCTCTCAGCATATGACAGTCCCACCATCCCGGGAATTAACCTTGTAAACCTACGCTGCACTCCCTCAAGGCTATTGTATCAAGGCTACAATATTTATTGTTAACCCCTTCACTAACCGATAAGAATTAATCTTGTGAGTCCACCACTTACCCCAGTCTTTGATGTTGGATTAATATTTGTTTTCAACCCTTGGTGGTTTCTTATACCCCAGATTTATTTATCTTTGATCAATTTTCATTCTCATCAAGTTTTTGGTGGGGGGGGGGGGGGGTGGGGAATGATGGCAGCAAAGATATCCCATTTTAATCAGTCTTAGTACCACCCCTGCCACCACCCCTCTCCTTTTATTATAGGGAGGGTTTTGAAGGAGTGAATTTGGAGCAGATACTAAATACCACGTGCTACACTTCTGAAATTGTGGTCGGAATAATTTTGCAGCCCATTTGATTTTCGAGATATAAATGGATGTGAGCTGAGCGAACTCTCAGCGTGCATCCACCCCTCAGAGACTTGCATTAAAGGAAAATGGAGGCACGGCAGTGATCTCTTCCCTCTGCTGCTGAAGGCTCAAAGAGCAGTGTGTGATCTGTTAGCTGGAGAAATGTGATTTTGGGGGGAAATTCATAAGGCAATTAACTTCTCCGAGAAATACGGTCTGGTTCAGACAACTTGGTTGTTTAAATACCAGGTTGAGCTGGCTCGAATTCTATTCCTTGGAGCACAGGAGGATGAGGGGTGATCTTATAAAGGTACACAATCATGAGGGGAATAGATCGGGTAGACAGACGCACAGATGGTAAGAATACAACGTGGCCTCCTATTTTCCTGTCCTTTTGAGGTCCAAAGAGCAATGTCAGTTGAAATTTATGTGCAATATATATGGAGATTGTACAGTGTTATACAACCATAACCATAAAGCATTAAATAATATAATTTAGACAGAATAAAGGTATCTGTGGGCCTCCAGGGTTTTTGGATGTATATAGCCTGTTTGCACATGATAAAGGTTGAGTCCACACCAGATGCCTTTGACTGCCAAAAATGTACTGCAGACTCCCCAGTGACCTTAAAAAAATTATATTGTGTAATCCGAAGATCATATTCAAGCAAAACATTCATTTTTAATGGCATTTGTAAAGATACCGTGTGGGAGTTATTTTTTTTCTACGCGCTGACATCCTAACATATTTTTATCTCTCAGGACTCTTGATGGCTCGACTGGCTAAGTAAAAGCCTTGTCCCACGGTATTTGGGGTGATCACTGGTGACTTGGTGGGTCCGAATGGCCCGTTTCTATGCTCTATTAGCCCTGTTCCACGGTACGAGTTCATTCCAAGAGCTCTCCCGAGTTAAAAAAAATAATCAAATTCGTGGTAAGCACGGAGAATGAACGTAGCGGGAACGTCGGAGCTCCGGGACGTCTCTTAGCGGCTCGTAATGCTAACGGCAGGTACTTGTGAAGACTCGCTAACGGCTGGTAAGCACGGGAAGACTCGTGAAGATTTTTCAACATGTTGAAAAATGTCCACGAGAGCCCCGAGTACCGGCGAGTGGCCATTACCGTAAATCGCCGAGTTCGAATCAGGGCAAACTCGGGAGAACGCTTGAACTCGTACCGTGGGACAGGGCTTTAAGGCCAGCACATCGCTAGGTCATGAAGGAAGGCACCTTTGTAGCCACACTGGTGTCAACAGTTTAAATTCCAATTTGGAACATTTTGGAGGACCAAGGAACCAAGAACCAAGAACAATTCCTTTCACGACTGGCAAGTTTCTTGTCGGTGACCTGGCTGAAGTCTCGTCTGTCGGCAGGACCAGGTCAGTAGGAGGGTGAACTGGGGTAATGCCTCCAGCGCCTTCAAGGTCAGCTGCAGGAGGCACCTCCCCCGGGACACAAAGATGGCCGGGCGAGGAGCGGAGAGGGACATCGGTTCGTGAGAACTGCTCCAGTACAGCGAGCGCATGGGCCGACCAGACTTTGGACTTTGAATAATGGCGACAAAAATTGCGGCACCTGCATGTGTAATGGATGCAAAAAGAATTTCATTCTGCAGTTGAATATGTGACAAAAAAGGCACTATCGAACCATTGTACTGAGGGAAGTCACATTCCACAGTGATATTCTGCAGGTAACAGCTTCCGAGTAAGGAACGGGATCAGATTTCAAGGGCGACGAGCCATATCTGTATCCTATCGATGACTCATTCTCACAAGAAATGGATTTGAAATTTGAAGGTCAACACATGTGGATATAATGCCTCCTTTATATATATTAGTTTGGCACATCGATGAAGAATTGATTGGAAGATACATCTTAAAAACAGGCCCTTTGGCCATTGAGTCCCTGCCGAACCATTCACACTGGTTCTTTGCAATTCCACTGTTGCATCCACTCCCTATACATTAGGGACAGTTTACAGAAGCCAATTTACCGACAAACCCGCACAACTTTGGGATGTGCGAGTAAACCGGAGCACCTGGAGGAAACCCACGCTGTCACAGGGAGAACGTACAAACTCCACACAGACAGCACCCGAGGTCAGGATCGAACCTGGGCCTCTGGTGCTTTGAGGCAGCAGCTCTACCTTCTGTGCCACCGTGCCGTCCAGAATGGCAACTTAAGTGAGTTATTGGAAGTTGGCAGCCATGATAAATGAAGGATTTAAAGTAATCTTTAGAAAAAGCAAAGGGGAGACAACTGTGGAACTTTCGAATAAGATTGTGATTTTTAATGTTTATTCAACCATAAAAGAAAAAAACCCCACAATAAATATCAATAACTACAGACAATAGATCTGATCTGCAGTAGATGGATTTGACAGCCAAATATGTACTACAGCTTTCAAATGACAATAGTGATTACATTGAATAGCTCAAAGATTATATTTTGCTTTATGGGTCTATTAAATACATGTACCGACCTGTCGAACAACATTACATACATATTTGATTTTTCCGCATTGCACTTTCAGAGAAACAAAAAAAAAAACCACACACATACAATGTTTTTCATTATTTCTTGAACTCAAGGTATAGCAAATCTTTTTATTCCGGAATCTATCTGGAAATCTATAACGCTAACAATCCAAAATATTCAGCTATTCGATTGTGACAAGTATCCCTTAAAGAAATATGACCTGAACCTTTCTATACGGCTTGCTATTCTGCAAGAAAATTATTGCCTGTGATGTATTTTTATCCGTAACAGAGTGGACTCGATGGGCTGAATGCCCTCAATCTGTTCGTATGACTTGTGAACTTATCCAAACCTACTTCCGTTTTAGAATTAAAAGTAGATTCTAAACACAGGGTGGCAATAGACAATAGACAATAGACAATAGAGAATAGGTGCAGGATTAGGCCATTCGGCCCTTCGAGCCAGCACTGCCATTCACTGTGATCATGGCTGATCATCGACAGTCGGTACCCCTCCCGTTCCTGCCTTCTCCCCATAACCCTTGACTCCGCAGTCTTTAAGAGAGCTGGTAGAGCTGGTAGGGCTCGATCCTAACCTCGGGTGCTGTCTGTGTGGAGTCTGCACGTTTTCCCTGTTTCCTCCCACATCCCAAAGACGTTTAGGTTTGTAGGTTAATTGGCATCTGTAAATTGTCCCTGGTCTGTATAGACTGTGTAGAACTAGTGTGTGAACGAGTGATTGATGGACTTGAAGGCTGAAGGGCCTGTTTCCATGCTGTATCTCTAAATTAAAGAGGTGGAAAAATTGAACGATCGTGACAATCCTGTGCATGTGTTTTTGTAACTGCAACAAAAAGAATAAGCCACATAGTTTGGGGTGGAATCCTTTAGAGGAAAAAAAGTGATACATTACACAAAGAAACTAATGAAATGGTTTTCTATCAGAGTCACTTTGCAATCACTTTAGTTTAGTTTAGTTTAGTTTAGAGATACAGCGCAGAAACAGGCCCTTCGGCCCACCATGTCCGCACCTATCAGTGATCCTTGCACATTAACATTACCCTACACACACTAGGGACAATTTTATATTTATACCTAGCCAATTAACCTACAAACCTGTAGGTCTGGAGTGTTGGAGGATCAAATATCTCAGAGGAAACCTATGCAGGTCGCTTGGAGAACGTACAAACTCCAATCCGACAGCACCCGTAGTCAGGATCGAACCCAGGCCTCTGACACTGTAAAGCAATTTGCTGCCATGCCGCCCAGTGACAGCAAATTACAAATATCAGTAATCCACTTCTACCCAATTTAATAGAAACTAGGACAGAAGGGGAACGGAACATTTGCCTGTGGTGTGATACATCATTGTGTTAATATTGCTACAACTAAGTAACTAATTCATGAAGCAATGAGCAGCAGCATATCTACATTGGGCGCACAGTAAAACAGAATTCAACACAGCGAGGATTAAAATTACTGCTTGTTATCTTTTCCTTCATTTAAACATGTCTTTGCCAGGCAAGTATTTGATCTGTGGAGTGGGAAGAGTTGTGGGCTGATAGGCAATCTTACGAAGGACTGAGTATTTTTATGGTGATATTGTAAAGATTCATTCTTAATAGTGGTTGCCTATGGTTTCAAGGAGCAACACAAATAAAAACACTCCCCCATCATAGTTTGATCTCCCATCTCTGCTGTTCTCAGTCTGGATAAGGAGTTACAATTGAACCTGAAATCAGGAGGGAAGACAGAGAATCAGCCACGACTCATTTGGCTGAAGAGTTGCCTCCTCACAACGCCAAAGACCGGGTTCGATCCTGACCTCAGGTGCTGTCTGTGTGGAGTTTGCATGTTCTTCCTGTGACCATGTGGGTTTTTAGCAGATGCTCTGGTTTCCTCTCACATTTTAAAGATGTGCAGGTTTGTTGGGTAATTGGCATCAATAAAAATTGACCGCTATATGTCGGATAGTGCTAGTGTGCAGGGCGATCGCTGATTGGCGCCAACTCGGTGGGGGCTAATGGCCTGTTTCCACGCATTATCTCTAAATCTCAAGTAGGTCACTGTTGGATTACTTCTACTGGTAAAGATATGATATATATGTGTTTGAGAATAATCAATGGTTGTAGAGGGGGGGGGGCTCTGGTATAATTGCCTTTTTCCTTCCTCTTCCAACAAACCCTCTGTCTCCCTATAGCATCTACAAAACATCCACAGATTCAATCTACAATGAAGGCATAATAAGTGATCATTTGGATAAGATAGAAGGGAGTAACCAGTACAAATAGAAGTACATATTGGGCAAGAGGCGACCAGAATTGAATTGGTCAGGAAGTCATGTGTGGAAAGGAACTGCAGTTGCTGGTTTACACCAAAGAAAGATACAAAATGCTGGAGTAACCCAGTGGGAATGGGGATGGGAATGGGTGACGTTTTGGGTTGAGACCCTTCTTCAGACTGACACAGGAAAGACACAGAGATAAGGAAGGGTAAGGCGTGTGAAAATGAGACATCAAAAGAGATGCGATCAACAAAAATATAGAATAGATCATTGTTAGCTCGGAGAAGATGACAACTAAGCAAACAGAGATATTACATTTTATCTCTTTGCTTCATTGTCACTTTCTCATCGCTAACGATGATCTATTCGGCATTTTCTGTGATTTTCATCTCTTTTGGTCAGGAAGTCATGTTGCATCTTTATAGAACTCTAATTAAGCCAGATTTGGAGTATTGTGTTCTGTGATGCTTTCCCCATTACAAGAGAGATGTGGAGGCTTTGGAGTGCGTGTGGACGAGGTTTTCCAGAATGGTGCATGGATTAAAGGAAATCAGCTAGTAGGAGAGGTTGGACAAATTTGTATTATTTTGTATTAAGGCCGGAGGGAAGTCATAGAAGTTCATGCCAGAATGAAAGGCATAGATAGGGTAGGCAGACAGAAGACCTTTTCCCAGGGTGGAAATATTAATACTGGAGAACATAGCTATAAGGTTGGAGGGAGAAAATTTAAAAGAGATGTGTGGGGCAAGCTTTTTATATACAGAGAGTGGTAAGTGCGTGGAGCATGCTGTCAGGGATGATGGTGGAAGCACATGGGAGAGTAGTGTTTCACAGTCTTTTAGGTTGGCACGTGAAGATGCAGGGAATGGATGGATATGAAGCACATGCAGGCAGCAGGGATCAGTTTAACCTGGCATCATGTTCAGTGCCGACAAGATGGGCTGAAGGGGCTGATGCTGGGCTATGTTCCATGAGGCGGCGGGGGAGGGGAATTAATGAGCATCTGCATAATATTTTTCAGAAGCTCATAAGTTCAAAAATTGTTGGGGCAGAATTAGGCCATTCGGCCCGACAAGTCTCCTTTGCCATTCAATCATGGCTGATCTATCTTTCCCTGTCAACTCCATTCTCCCGCCTTCTCTCCATAACTCCGAACACCCATACTAATCAAGAATCTATCCATCTCCACCTCACAAATACCCATTGACTTGGCCACCACTGAATTCCACAGATCTGCTACCCTTTGATTAAAGAAATTCTTCCTCATCTCCTTTCTAAAAGTGTTTAGTTTAGTTTAGCTTAGTTTAGAGATGCTGTGCGGAAACTGGCCCTTCGGCCCACTGAGTCCGTGGTGACCTGCAATCCCTGTAAACTAGCACTATACCCCACACTAGGGACAATTTGGAATGTAACCAAGCCAATTAACCTACAAACCTGTACACCTTTGGAGTGTGGGAGGAAACTGGAGCACCTGGGGAAACCCCATGCAGGTCACGGGGAGAACGTACAGACTACAAACAGACACAGACACCCATAGTCAGGATTGAACCTGGGTCTCTGGCGCTGTAAGGCAGCAACTCTACCGCTGTGCCACCGTATTGTATTTTTGTATTAGATTGTATTGATAGTTTTGTATTAAATTGGCAGAAACTTATCAAAATCTGTTTGAAGCAATGGCAGATAAAAGCCTGGGCGATTTTTCCAAGCTACTTCCTTCCATTTCCCACTGGAACAAACCCGAGTTATTTTCGAAGCTGTTAAATCTCTCATGTCGTGACAAACATAATCCTCCAGTAAACTAGTCCCTTTCCTGGGTAATACGTGCATTTGTCAGTGTTAGTGATGGATGCATGCATCGGCCTAGGCACAGACTGCACAGTGCAGCTGATGTAAATGATGACTTCAAGCATCCTTCCTGGCAAAGCTTCCCAGATGCAAGTTTTATACGCAACCATAAACAATACCTAATTAACTTTCCTGACAAGTTATAGCAAACTTGACAACAAATTGTTGATGCTAATTAGAATGGGGGAATATGGATGAAGGGGCCTGTGTTGGAATCCATCTCATTATTTACGGTAGAATGCAGCTGTAATATGAAAATGTCCTCTGCTCACTCAAACTTGATTCTGAAAAGTATATTGAAGCATGTGGAGAAACAATGGTAACATTCAGATTATTCCACTTCACTGAAGGACAATACTCTCTCCAGTTTAATACAATCTATTTTGGGTAGAATTTCTACCGAGTAATTGATGGTGAAATTCCACCTTGTACTATTTTCATGCAAATGTGTCCACATGGTCACTGCTACTGTAACATTACGAAACAGGCAATCCTTTTGATATAATAGTGGATATAAAATTCATTCATTTACTGTGATCTCGCCCAGATGCACGAAAGCTAACTCTAAAGGAATAAATACAAGGAACTACAGATGCTGGCTTCCAAAAAAAGGAGTGGTTTCATTCAGGTATTCAGGAACTGAGGGCAGCTCACATACAAAAAGTAATCCTCCGTCAGTTTCGCCACCTCCAACGTGACCCCACCACTCGCCACATCTTCCCATCTCCCCCCATATCTGCCTTCCACAAAGACCGCTCCCTCCATAACTCCCTTGTCAATTCTTCCCTTCGCTCTCGGTCCACCCCCTCCCCGGGCACTTTCCCTTGCAACCGCAAGAGATGCAACACTTGTCCCTTTACCTCCCCCCTCGACTCCGTTCAAGGACCCAAGCAATCGTTCCAGGTGCGACAGAGGTTTACCTGCATCTCTTCCAACCTCATCTATTGCGTCCGCTGCTCTAGATGTCAGCAGATCTATATCGGTGAGACCAAGCGGAGGTTGGGCGATCGTTTCGCCGAACACCTCCGCTCGGTCCGCAATAACCAAGCTGACCTCCCGGTGGCTCAGCACTTCAACTCCCCCTCCCACTCCGTCTCCGACCTCTCTGTCCTGGGTCTCCTCCATGGCCACAGCGAGCAGCACCGGAAATTGGAGGAACAGCACCTCATATTCCGTTTGGGGAGTCTGCACCCCGGGGGCATGAACATCGAATTCTCCCAATTTTGTTAGTCCTTGCTGTCTCCTCCCCTTCCTCAGCCCCCCTGCTGTCTCCTCCCATCCCCCAGCCTTCGGGCTACTCCTCCTTTTCCCTTTCTTGTCCCCACCCACCCCCGCCCCCGATCAGTCTGAAGAAGGGTTTCGGCCCGAAACGTTGCCTATTTCCTTCGCTCCATAGATGCTGCTGAACCCGCTGAGTTTCTCCAGCTTTTTTGCATAACCTTCGATTCTCCAGCATCTGCAGTTCCCTCTTAAACACTGAGGGCAGCACAGTGGTGTAACAGTAGAGATGCTGCCTTGCAGCGCCAGAGTCCCGGTTCGATCCTGACTACAGGTGCTTGTCTGTGCGGAGTTTGTGCGTTCTCCCCGTGACCAGCGTGCGGTTTACTCCGAGATCTTTGGTTTATTCCCACACTCCAAAGACGTACAGGTTTGTAGGTTAATTGGCTTGATGTAAAAGTGTAAATTGTCCCTTGTGTGTGTAGGATAGTGTTAGTGCGCGGGGATCGCAGGTCAGTGCTGGGTTCGCAGGCCGGTGTGGACTCGGTGGGCCGAAGGGCCTGTTTCTCCGTGCTGCATCTCTAAACTAAACTAAACTAAACTATACTAAACTAAACTAAACTAAACTAAACTAAACTAAACTAAATTCACAAGGCACATAGAGATAAATTATTTTCACTTGTTTGGGAATTTGGCGCGAAGGAACTTACAATGGAATGATGCGCTGCAGAAAGCATTTTACCGGGATGCATCAAAGCATGGTTTGGGAACAGCTCCATACAATACCGCAAGAAATTAAGGACGTAGCAAAACCCAACACACAAACTAACCTCCCTTCCATCGACTCCATCTACACTTCAAGCCGCCTCGGCCAGGCCACCAGCTTTATCGAGGATCGGTCTCATCTTAGTCACCCCCTCTTCTCTCCTCTCCCATCAGGCATGCTGTGCAGAATGATAATGCATAGCTCCAGACTCACGGACAGTTTATTCCCAGCTGTTTCCAGACCGCTAAACCATCCTATCTCAACTGGAGAGCGGTCCTGACCTACCAACTACCTCGTTCGATGATGCTCAGACTATCTATGACTGGACTTTAACTTGCACTGAACGTGTTAAACCTTTATCCTGTATCTGTACAATGTGGATGGTTTGATTGTAATCATGCCTTGACTTCGCTGACTGGATAGCATGCATCCAAAAAAATGTTACTGTACCTCGGTACATGTGACAATAATAACCAAAACTAAACTGAACTAAACAGATGCACTAATGCTAAATCTTAAGGAGTGGATACAATGAACTGCTGGATAACAAAAAAAGGAGTGATTTGATTCAGCTATTCAAGAAGCACCAGAGACCTGGGTTTGATCCTGACTATGGGTGCTTGTCTGTACGGAGTTTGTACCTTCTATATTGCTATATTGCTATATTTAAGAGGCAGTTAGATGTGGCCCTTGTGGCTAAAGGGATCAGGGGGTATGGAGAGAAAGCAGGTACAGGATACTGAGTTGGATGATCAGCCATGATCATATTGAATGGCGGTGCAGACTCGAAGGGCCGAATGGCCTACTCGTGCACCTATTTTCTATGTTTCTATGTTCTCCCCGTGACCTGCATGGGTTTTCTCCGAGATCTTCAGTTTCTTCCCAAAATCCAAAGACGTACAGGTTTGTATGCTTGATAATTGGCTTGGTATAGTTGTAAATTGTCCCTAGTGTGTGTAGGGTAGTGTTAATGTGCAGGGGTCGCAGGTCAATGGTGACTCGGTGGGCCGAAGGGTCTGTATCTCTAAACTAATACTAAACTAAGTATAAAAGATTTGTAGGCTGAGGCAGGACCTGTAGAGGTATCGATTGGGTTGACACACAGTACCATATTCCCAGGATGGAAATGTCTTTAGAGGACAGAGCTTTCAAAGTCAAAGTCAATTATATTCGTCACATACACCCAAAGGTGCAGTGAAATGAATTTGCCAGCAGCGATACACTTTAAAAGAACACACAATACAAATTTACCACAAACATCCACCACACCATTCTTCGCTGTGGTAGATGGCAACAAAGTTCAGCCAGTCCTCCTGCTTGTTCACCCTTGAGACCCTTGACCTCCTCCCCGTTTCAGATGAGACCGGCAAATTTAAAGTTTAAAGATGAAGTGCTGGGCAATGTATTTCACGCAGAGAGTGATGGGTGCCTGGAACACACTGCCAAGGGTGGTGGTGGAGACTGATACAATAGTGGCATACAAGATGCTTTCAGATAGATACATGAAAATGCAAAGAATGGAGAGGTATGGATTACATGCAGGCCTAGGAGATTAGTCTAACTTGGCATCATGTTCAGCATAGACAATATGGGCCGAAGGGCCTGTTCCTGATCTACACAGTTTTATGAGGGACTATTCCGATCTCACTTAAAGGTAGAACAAACTTGACAGGATGAGAAGGATCTCGACCCAAAACATCACCCTCTCTTTCTCTCCAGAGATGCTGCCTGCCCCGCTGAGTTATTCCAGCATCATGTGTCTATCTTCGGTGTAAACCAGCATCTGTAGTTCCTTCCCGATGCTTAAATGTGCAATGACCATAAAGAGATTCATTCATTCATTCAAATAGCACATTTGCTATTCTGATATTTTCAAACACGACACTGAAATAACACTTTCCTTGTTCCTGAGTGTGCAAAGTTATTTTTTAAATTTCAAATTGTTGGAAAGCACGACTTGACTAAAACATTTGGCTCTGGCTCCTTTGCCTCTTTAAATGGAAACAATTCAGCTTTTCAATGGCAGGCTGAATGCAAACAATTATGTGTAATTATATACACCCACTCCCTGCTAAACAGATGGATTTTAGTTAGCAATTAAATGGAATCTGAGGTCACAGTAAAGAGTAAACTTCACGATATGCAATTCAGTGGCGGCAGGGTGAAGGTAAGGGTGAAGGGAAATTGATGGAAGCAAGACCTTGCAGTGCAATCAAGGCAGAGCTGGAATGATGCAACTGGGAATTGACACAAAATGCTTGAGTAACTCAGAGGGACAGGCAGCAACCCTGGAGAGATGGAACGGGTGATGTTTCGGGTCGAGACCTTAATGCCCCTGTCCCACTTGCGAAACCTGAACGGAAACTTCTGGAGACTTTGCGCCCCACCCAAGGTTTCCGTGCGGTTCCCGGAGGTTTTTGTCAGTCTCCCTAACTGCTTCCACTGCCTGCAACCTCCGGCAACCACCTGCAACCTCCTGGAACCACACGGAAAACTTGAGTGGGGCGCAAAGTCTCCAGAGGTTTCCGGTCAGGTTTCCTAAGTGGGACTGGGGCATTAGAGTCATGGAGGGTCATAGAGTAATACATCGTGGAAATAGGCCCTTCGGCCCAACTCGCCCGCACCGGCCAACAATGTCCTATCTACCCATGTCCCACTTGCCTGCGCTTGATCCATAAACCTAAAACTTGTCCTATCCATGTACATGTCCAATTGTTTCTTAAATGATGGGACAGTTCCAGCCTCAACTACCTCCTCTGTGTGAAAATGTTACCCCCGTGGGATTCCTATTAAATCGTTTCCCATTCACCTTGAACCTATGTCCTCTGGTATTCAATCCCCCTACTTTGGGTAAAAGACTCTGTGCATCTACCCAATCTATTCCTCTCATGATTTTGTATACCTCTGTAAGATCTCCCCTCATCCTCCTGCGCTCCATGGAATGGAGATCCAGCCTACTCAACCTCTCCCAATAGCTCACACCCTTTAGTCCTGGGAACATCCTCATAAATCTTTTCTGAACCCTTTCAAGCTTGACAATATCTTTCCTATAACATGGAGCCCAGAACTGAACACAATATTCTAAATGCAGTCTCACCAACGTCTTATACAACTGCAACATGAGTTAATCTCAATCTCTCAGTCTGAAGAAGGGTCTTGTCCCGAAACATCACCCATTCCTTTGCTCCAGAGATGCTGCCTGTCCCACTTGAGTGACTCCAGCATTTTGTGTCTACCTTCGGTGTAAAACTGCATCTGCAGTTCCTTCCTACACATGATAGTACTGGGTCCTTCCACATCTCCTGGACCACAGTTGAAGCAAACTTAAGTTCCTTAATAGTGGTGAATTTGTTAAAATGCTCCGTCTTTAAACTTGGACACTTAAATGAGCCCGTAGAAACTGTAGTTGCTGGTTAATGCACTAAAGGTCGCAAAGTGCTGGAGTTAAAGCCGTGTCCCACTGTGCAACACCAGGTCTTACTACAGTAAACTCATGAGCTATGACGGTATGACTACGTGGTAAAAGTATCACATTTTTACATCCCCAGTATATATTATTGTGGACATTTTTTAACATGTTGATAAATCTTCACGAGTTACCAAGTTTCCCGAGTACCTGCCGCTAGCGCTAAGAGACGTCCCGAGCTCCGACGTACCCGCCAAGTTCATTCTACGTGCTTACCATGAGTTTTGATATTTTTTTTAACTCGGGAGAGCTCTTGGGTGAACTCGCACAGTGGGACAGGGCTTTAACTCAGCAGGTCCTGCAGCACTTCTGGAGAACATGGAGAGGTGACGATTTGAGTCGAGACCCTTCTTCAATGCGAGAAACATTACCTTTAGTTTAGTATGTCGTTTAGCTCAGAGTTACAGCACGGTAACACAGACCCTTTGGCCCACCCAGTCCGCGCTGACCAGTGATCCCCGCATACCATCTCACACACTAGGAACAGTTTGCAATTTTACCAAGCCAATTAGCCCACAAACCTGTACATCTTTGGAGTGTGGGGGGAAACCGAATATCTCAGAGAAAACCCACACGGTCACGGGGAGAACGTACAAACTCCGTACAGACATCAACCATAGTCGGAGGGATCAAACCTGGGTCTTTTGCACTGTAAGGCAGCAGCACTACTGCACTGTTCTCCAGAGATGTTGCCTGACCCACTGAGCTACTCCAGCATTTTGTGTCCTTTTGTTTAAAAATGAAATATCATCTGTTAGTCATCCTTCACAAGGTTTACTACCCACCACATATTTTGTTTTGCTGAACTGTGCATATTGCACATCATAAAAACGAGGTGAGAGCAACAATCAGCAAGGAACCAAGTAGTTCTTTGGGGAAATGTATTTAAAAGAAAATCAAAATAAATTTTATTCAGAGTAAAAAATATATACAAAACAGGTACTGTGCAAAAAGTATTTCAAAATTCTCAGAGGCTATACATACATTCAATGCGTCGTAACGTAGTGTTTACAAGATTGTATCCCGACACGCTTGCAACTCATGTGGCACCCAGGGGTACCTTGCTGTCTGGAGCCTCGCGAGTCGGTGTTGGAGCCCGACGGAGCTGGCGGCCATCGGTGCCTGGGTCTGCGGAGCCTGTGGTTGGGGCCTGGGTCGGCGCCACAGACGTGTCTGGAGGGGACCCGGCAACGTTAGTGGAAAGGTCGGCGTGGCGCTCGATGATGGCGCTGACCGTTGGATGAGGACGGACCGGCGGAAGTGAGGAGGCCGCTGCCGAGGGAAGGAACAAAGGAGTGAGGGGACCACCGTGAAAGGGGCTGGGGATGGCGGGGGGCGGGGGAAGATCAAAGAGGTAACTTGTGCGGGGGGGACGGGGATTTGTAACTTTATAAACGCCTTTAATGGACGATTATTTGCGACGGCCTTGGTTATGCAAGCAAAGAATTTCACTGTGACAATAAAGTATTCAATTCAATTCAAATCCCTTCCCTCGTTTGAGGGGCGTCTCCACCAATGTCCAGCAACAGAAGGACCCTAGACTGTGGTCCTCCCCCACAGAGCCTTGGCGTTGGCTGCATTAAGCTTTAGTGCGTCCCTCCGCACATATGACCTCACTCGAATAAATCAACTGCATTTTACCAGAGACAAATTGTGAGAATGCCTGTCAGTTATCTAATGAGGTAGAATGTGCCATTAGGAAATGTGTATCTGTTAAGTTTTCTGTGCAATCTTCCCTGAAGCATTGGATACAGGAACGATTTGGTGTGGCATCGTGCCAGGTTAGTTTAAATGAGTGCGGTTACTTCGGAAACCTGTTGTAAAGGCTGCAGGCTGACCCCCCCCCCCCAGCCCAGTTAAGTTGAATGGAAGCCAACAGTCGACCTTACTGGCTTTATCTTGCACTAAACGTTACTTCCTTATCATGTATCTGCACACAGTGAATGGCTCGATTGTAATCACGTATTGTCTTTCCACTGACTGGTTAGCACGCAACAAAAGCTTTTCACTGAACCGCGGAACACTAAAAATGAACCTCATGTATTTTGTGTTTTTTGTGTTTTCTATGACTGTTGGCAGATCAATTTCCCTCCTGGGATAAATAAAATTCTATCGTATCGTATCAACATTAACTCATATGTTTACATCCAACAACCAGCTCCCACCTGGGTACGCTAAAGCAAACTTTCATGGCAATATTGAATAGTTAACATTAAATAAAAACGGGGCTATTCAAAATGCTCAGTAACTTAAGTAAAATACGGTATGGGAAAAATATAGTGCTAATATTTCAGGTTCCTAATCTTTCAAACATTAACATTGTTTCACTGTCCCCAGGTCCACTAAATACTTTGACGGTATTATTAGTAAATAATGAACACATTTTTATAAAAGCTATCTCTCTGTTTTATTCGGTAATGCATCTTTTTTGACAATGGCATTATTTTAATAATAGACTTGTTCACAGAGTTTTTCATTATGGAAAGGAGCTATTTGGCCCAACAAGTCTGCACTGCCACAAACCTGTTTCAACTAATCTTTCCCAAATTCCATCTTATTTTGCCCCGTTATTTATGATCAGACTCTAAGTCGGGTCCCGACCCAAAGCGTCAACTGTCCATGTTCTCCTGAGATGCTGCCTGGCCCACCGAGTGTTACTCTAGTACTTTGTGTCTACCTTTAGTCATGGCAGTTTCACTACAGAATGACCTTAGTAACTTATCCCCATTGGAGGCAAATGGTTAAGTGGATTTTCCTTCAGTGCTGTTTAAGGCAAGATAACACCAAAGTGTCTTTCACAAATCCATACTCCTCTTACTACCTCCCACTTCAGAACTATGAGATGGAACAGAATTATGAAATATTTATTTCTTATGTTAAATAGAAACTGGGTATAATTTCTGATCATAACTCTCAATACATCCTGAACACTCCTCTACCCATTAGTGGAAAAGTGATAGTCATAGAGGAAGGGCAAACTGATGATTGACCCTGGTAACTGAAGCCAAGCTTGATTTGTGGAATTTGGCTTATAGCAATCCATAGGATTTCATGAAGGAAGACTTAAATGTGTTTAAAATGGAAATTTAACATACGATACGTCAGCTCAGAGAGAGATAGTCATCTTTGGTATATTCTATTCATATCTTTAAAGAGCTTCTCGGCCCCACACGTCCATGCCGAACAAATTTTGTTCCCCTTAGTCCCACCTGCCTGCACTCGTACCAATATCCATTTTTCCATATGCCCCAATTGCAAAGCCTACGATCATGCACCACTCTCGCGTAAAGCCCCTCAAATTCTGAAGTCATGTCCTCTTGCTTGAATCTGCACATTCTCAGCATTTACCAAGTCTGTCTAGAGTTTAGCTATTATAATATCATATCCTTCAGAAAGTTCCATTTGAGATTTCACTGGGCATTTTATAAATAATAGCTCTTAGCTCATGATATTTCTGATCTTTCTTTTATCGTAAGTAATCTACTGACAAAAATCCATGCGCAAGTTAATAGAGTACAGCCAAATTAACCATATAACCATATAACAATTACAGCACGGAAACAGGCCATGCCAAGTCCGTGCCAAGTCCGTGCCGAGTAAAGAAGTTCCCCCTCATATTACCCCTAAACTAAATTGTTCTGCAAAACAACTAAACTCACAAAAAAGAACCGGGGTACATATAATAATGGTTAATTGTGGGAATATTTTCCTATAGTTAATGATATAGAATCTTCAGAAACATCATTCCACACAATGAGAATGCCTAACTGGAATCCAGGGGTAAAAATATTGAAGAAAAAGTTGTTGATATAACACAAACTAAAGACTTCTTAGGTTCATGTGATAGGAGCAGAATTAGGCCATTCAGCCCATCAAGTCTACTCCATCATTCATTCATGGCTGATCTATTTCTCCCTCCTAACCCCATTCTCCTGCCTTATCCCCATAACCCTTGACACCTGTACTAATCAAGGATCTATCTATCTCTGCCTTAAAAAATATCCATTGACTTGGCCTCCACAGCCTTCTGTGGCAATAAATTCCACAGATTCACCACCCTCTGACTAAAGATCCACGTGATCATTGTAGTCTTTCCATAATATCGAGACAGTCCGTCCTCTCATAATATCTCCACGGCAACATTGTCAATGCTGTTAAGCTGGAAAGAATACAGAGAAAGAAGAATAGTCTCGACCCGAAACTTCATCCATTCCATCTCTCCAGAGATGCTGCCTATCCCGCTTAGTTACTCCAGCATTTTGTGTCTATCTTCAGGTTTACGAGGATGTTGCCAGGACGTGAGGAGTCTAGGACTTTATTCCTTGGAGCGCAGGAGGCTGAGGGATGATCTTATACAGAGGTGTATAAGATTGTGAATGGAATAGATGGGGCAAATGCACATACCCAGAGTAATTTACTCAGATAGGGGAATGAAGAACAAGAGGACATGGATTCCTAAAGCACAAGGTGCTGGAGGAATCCATCAGGTCAGGCAGCATCAATGAATGGACGTGCAAGATTCACTTGCCAGGTTTTGTCCTCCTCATCTCTCTCTTCCAGCTTTCTCCCCCCAGTCTGAAGAAGAGTCCGGATGTGAAACTCCTGTCCATTCCATCCACAGATGCTGCCTGGCCCACTGAACTCCTCCAGCACTTTGCGTGCCGCTCATGATTCCAGCATCTGCAGTTTCTAGTTTCTCCCATGCAGTTTGCAAGACTGAAATCAATTACTGCTTTTTCTGCAAAGAATGTTCAGGTCCTTGGAGAGTGGGAAAAGGGCATTGGCTTCGGTTGCACAGGAATGACTGCGGTGGGAACAGTGTGGGGAAGCAAATTATTCCCGAGGGAAAGGTCCTTCAGAAAGCTGAAAGTGGAGAAGAAATTAGCTGCGTAAGGTGGTGGCATCATTACGGAGATTTCAAAAAGAGCAAAGCAATATGGAAGCATGAAATGAGGGTATGGGGGGGGGGGGGGGGGGGTTGGTCAAGAGACCCCTTATCACGTCCTGGAAGGAAGAAGAAGTAGGAAACAGACTTGACCATCTTGGTTGAGGATAATGGACGCAGTCAGATACACTGACACGAAGGTAGCATGATGAAACAAAACACCTGCCAGAATAAACTTTCACTTCAGACGTTAGGAGAGCAAAACACAAAGTCCTGGAGGAACTCACCGGGACAGACAGGATCTGCGATGGGAACGAACAGAACGGGTCGGAACCCTTCTGCAGATTGGAAGAAGAGTTGATGGAGTGGCACTGAACCGAAGAATGTTGCTGATAACAGCTTGAAGGAACTGGATAAAGAACAAGATACTTAACCCACTCACCTGAAGCACATTGTTTGCAGTTACATTATATATGGTATCTCTGTCAATGCTTTTATTGCTTGCCAAGTTGCCTGATCCTCCGCTCATTTTCTCATGTCACATTAAGAGAAAAATCCATCATGACTGCATACATTATTATATAAAAATTGAATGTAATATTCTGGCTGGTTAGGACATCCATTAACCTTTCGAAAGAGAAGTCATCATATGAAACAGGCCATTTCCTGTGGTGAATATATCATTATCCATGCTCTACTAATGATTACCCTGCAGTCCTCAGTAATCTGGCTCTGTAGAAAATGAGTGGCAAGGATTCTCATTAAAAGATGCAAAATTAATGTGACATGGACGTCAAGGCTGAATCTTAACTGAGTTTACATCCACTGGGAAAATGCCAATAAACAGATTCCCTCCGTATGGAATGCTAATGCCCCAGTCCCACTTAGGAAACCTGAACGGAAACCTCTGGAGACTTTGCGCCCCACCCAAGGTTTTCGTCCGGTTCCCAGAGGTTGCAGGTAGTTGCTGGAGGTTGCAGGTAGTGGAAGCAGGTAGGGAGACTGACAAAAACCTCCGGGAACCGCACGGAAACCTTGGGTGGAGCGCAAAGTCTCCAGAGGTTTCCGTTCAGGTTTCCTAAGTGGGCCAGGGCCTTAAGCTGCTTTGCGGAAGAAACCAAACGTTGTTAAAGAAGGCTGACAATAGAAAAGCCCAACAAATTTGTGTGGATCGGTCGATATAAATGGATACAATATAGGTGCAATTCTGGAGATATGAGTGCGGGTGTCAAAGGATGAAAATAAATATCCCGGGGCATTCAATGAGCTCGGGAAACACTGGCTCATAATGGAAAGGAGAAAGTCAGTACAAAAATGAGTTAGGATATCAGCCCGATCCACTAGTGGGAGAGTCTAAGATGCACTTCAGTACACGTGACAGACTAAATAAATCAAACTAAACTGAACTGAAGGAGTTATAAGGGCCCTGGACCATTGATCTAAAGACAAAGTGAAGATCCCATTATAGCAGCTGTGAAAGTTTCTCATGCCCTTCAGGAGAGGAAATCCATTCTCCTTCTCTGGTACATATGTGACTCCAGACCAATGTAAGTCAATTACAAATATCTACCAATGTACCTTCGCAATGTTTAAGAGGCATTCAGACAGGTACATGGATAGGATAGGTTTGGGGGTTACGGGCCAAATGCAGGCAGGTGGGACTAGTGTAGATGGGGCATGTTGGTCAGCATCGGCATTAAGACGATGGGCCTGCTTCCACGGTGTAAGACTCTACGATTCTATGACCTTGAAGATCTAGCTCCTTAAATGGCTCTCAGTCCTCATCAGTTCAAGAGTGTTCAGGGTTGGGCAACACCGATAATATTTGTATACCGTGGATATATTTAAGAATGTGCATTCATCTATTGCTAACATTCTATTGAAAACACTCCTGACATTATACATCACTATACATTGACCTGAAATCTAATCTTTGTTTTACTCTCCACTGAAGCTGCCTGGCCTGTTGAGTATTTCCAGCATTTTCAGCTCTCATTTCAAATGTCCAACATTTGTATTAATTTATTTTCATATTAATTTACTTTTACCTTTTTTCTGCTCGAGCGCAAGTATTAACACTCAAAGACTGCAGGAAAGTTTTAAATAAGAACTGATTGCCAGCAATCCCAAGCCTCCGATGTAATTCTTCAGTCCTGTTTATCTGAACGGCTGTGGTTTTTTTTTTATTGTGCAAGTATTCTTCGTGGTTATTAAACCACAAGCTGATCTCACTCACCTTCTGTTCTTTTAAGTATCAGTGATCAGAAATCAGGATGCATAATTTATTATTTCCCAGAAGACACAAAGAGCCAGTGAGGCACAAACTAACACTAAATATAAATCATCCTCTTCAATTCTGGACAGTTGTTCTCGAAGAAATGCCTCCAGCAGTGTGTGAGGTCATAGATTCTGGACTTCTCTCATCTCTAAACCTGCGCAACAGTTTGATGTTCCATGCTCTCTCCTCATGCTCTCCGGGGCAGCTTTATTTCCTCTTCTCTGCAAATAACTCTGGGCCCATGCCTATTGCCTTTGAACCAGTTTAGATTTACATCGCTCTGCTGGAAAGCCTCAGGCATCACTAGCTATTCACAGCTCATTCAGCCCGATGAACATGTTGCCTGATATTCTTTGGAAGCAAGGTTCGTTAGAAGGAAGGCTAGAAACACATTGGATCTGTTCGGTGCAGCTGGGGACTTGGAGTGCAGGGTCTGAGGTGGTTCCACATATGATAGAAACATAGAAACATAGAAAATAGGTGCAGGAGTAGGCCATTCGGCCCTTCGAGCCTGCACCGCCATTCATTATGATCATGGCTGATCATCCAACTCAGTATCCTGTACCTGCCTTCTCTCCATACCCTCTGATACCTTTAGCCACAAGGGCCACATCTAACTCCCTCTTAAATATAGCCAATGAACTGGCCTCAACTACCGTCTGTGGCAGAGAATTTCAGAGATTCACCACTCTCTGTGTGAAAAATGGTTTTCTCATCTCGGTTCTAAAAGATTTCCCCCTTATCCTTAAACTGTGACCCCTTGTTTAGGACTTCCCCAACATCGGGAACAATCTTCCTGCATCTAGCCTGTCCAACCCTTTAAGAATTTTGTAAGTTTCTATAAGATCCCCCCTCAATCTTCTAAATTCTAACGAGTACAAGCCAAGTCTATCCAGTCTTTCTTCATATGAAAGTCCTGACATCCCAGGGATCAGTCTGGTGAACCTTCTCTGTACTCCCTCTATGGCAAGAATGTCTTTCCTCAGATTAGGTGAACGTAAATGATTCCCTCCCCTGGGTGGCGCAGCAGTAGAGTTGCTGCCTTACAGCGCTAGAGACTTGGGTTCGGTCCTGACTATGGGTGTTGTTTGTATGGAGATTGTATGTTCTCCCCGTGACCTGTGTGGGTTTTCCCCGGGATCTACGGTTCCATCCGACACTCCATAGACGGCCAGGTCTATAGATTAATTGGCTTGGTATAAATGTAAACTGTTCCTAGTGTGTGTAGGAGTATGTAAGGGAGCTGGTTGGCGCAGACCCGGTGTTTCCATGCTGTATCTCTAAACTAAACTATTTCCTTGCCAGCTTTCCTGATGTGCACCTGCACCAGGAATGTCACAGCATTCCAGGAGTGATCAACTGGAGGACAATATGTCACGGTTCCTCCACAATGCTCCAGCAGAATCATTTTTAGGTTTGGGTTTAGGTTTATTATTGTGACATATACTGATGTACAGTGAAAAGCTTTGTTCTGCATGCGATCCAAACCGATCATATGTACCATACATAAATACAAGCAAGTCAAACTCAGCTACAGTTAAAGAGAACAAAGGGGAAGATACAGAGTGCAGAATATAGTTCTCAGCATTGTAGCAAATTGTAGCGCGTCAGTTCCATAGACATAGTCCAACATCCTCAATGGGTTGGTCACACAGTATTCTAGCTCACGGAAGGACTGTTCAGAAGCCTTTTAACAGAAGGGAAGAAGGGGTTCCCAAGTCTGGGCGGTGTGCACTTCCAAGCTTCTGTATCTTCTGCCAGATGGGAGCAGGAAGAAGGAATGACAGGGCTCGAACAAGTCTTTGATTACGTTGGGAAGTCGGATTCTGGTGGGAAGTCGGGTCTGTATGGTGGTCTGGGCTACATCAACAACTCTCTGAAATGTCTTATGGTCTTGGGCAGATCAGTTCCAAAGCCAAGCTGCGTTAGAACCCGACAGTATGTTTTCTATCATGCAGAATTTTGTGAGGCTCACTGGAGACATGCCAAATGTCCTCAGTCTCCTCAGGAATTAGAGGCATTGGTGTGCCCTCTTGGTTGCCACATCAACGTGGTTGGTTCTTGGCAGATCATTGAAAACATTAACACGGGTCTTGAAGCTCTAAACCATTTCTATTTCCGCACCGTTGATGATGATTGGGGCACGTACTCCACCATGCGTCCTCAAGTCAATAACTAGCGCTATAGTTTTGCTGACGTTGAGGGAAAGGATATTGTCCTGACAAAATGCCACTAAGTTCACGGTCTCCTTCCTGTTCGCCGTCTTGTCATTGTCTGTGATTAGTCCCACCACAGTGGTGTCACCTGCAATCTTGTAGATGGAATTAGAGGTGAATTTGGCTGTGCAATTATAAGTGTATATGGAGTATAGTAAGGGGAATGAGAAAGCACCCTTGCAGGGCACCATTGTTGAGAATTATTGTGGAGGAGGTGTTTGCATCTAACCTCTCTGATTGAGGATTAGAATCATAGAATCATGGAGTGATACAGTGTGGAAACAGGCCCTTTGGCCCAACTTGCCCACACCGACCAACATGTCCCATCTACACTGGTCCCACCTGTCCACGTTTGGCCTATATCCCTTTAAATCTGTCCTATCTATGTACCTGTGTAGTTTAATAAACATTGCAATAGTATCAACTACCTCCTCTGGCAGCCTTGCTCCATACTCCCACCACCCCTTGTGTGAAGGTCGGAAATTTGAGGATCCAGTGGCAGAGGGAAGAGCTGATTCATATTGTGTAGGGGGATAACATCATTGCATCATTGCAATACATCATTGGCATGGCAATTTTGTTATTGCATTTTGTAAGAAAAAAAAATCAATTTTCAATTGCGTCATTTTGGAAATAAATTGCATAATCCAAATGGATTTCCAGGATTTCATGCACAATTCTAAAATTCTATGATTCCTAAAACATGGAATTATTGTAAGCTGATTAAAAAAAACCCTCACTGCTTGTACCTTCAGTAAAGGTTGTAGTGATAGTTATGGTACCACAGTTCCCTTTAAGCATTGAATTTACATATTATTGATAAGTAGTAACAATGAATTCACTCTGCTCATTTTGTTAAATAGATAAGACACTGGCTTGTTTTATTTCATTCCGTTTAGAGCAATGGTTCCCAACATGGGGCGTACGCCCCACAGGGGGGGCCCACAATTTGATTTTTAAGGGGGCAATTGAGCGCGACTGAGGAGGTCTGGGTCCAAATTTTCGATTTTTTTTTTTTTTTGGATTTTCCCATCCGATGCGCCGCGCCAGCGACAAACGTTCGCCCACAGCAGCTGTGCCCCCTCACTGCGAACTAGCGGGAACATCGGGACCACCAGAACGGTAAACATATGTAGTTTATGTTTTAGATGTTATTTTAAGTAAATAATTTTTTTGGGGTAAAAAAGGTCTTTATTGTGTAGTTATTACATAATCACCGCGCCATCGCCTTCAGCTGAAACAGAGTTCACTTTTTATATGATAAGAATTATATATCACCACATGGGGGGGGGGGGGGGATCATATGATTTTAGAGGTGATTAGGTGGGGCATGGCCAAAAAAAAGGTTGGGAACCACTGGTTTAGAGACACAGCGCAAAAAACATGCCCTTTGGCCCACCGCACCGACCAACGATCCATGCACATTAACACTATCCTATAAACACTAGGGACAGTTTTTACATTTATACCAAGCCAATTTAACCGACAAAACTGTACGTCTTTGAAGCGTGCGAGGAAACCGAAGATCTCGGAGAAAACCCACGCAGGTCACGGGGAGAACGGACAAGTTCCGTACAGGCAGCACCCGAACCTGGGTCTCTGGCGCGGTAAGGCAGCAACTCTACCGCTGCGCCACCGTGCCGCCCACTCTCGACTCCACGATTTGATTTCAGAACGTAGAGAAATTAATATATTTCCGCTCTTATGAAAATTATTTTTGGTTTGTTCCAGAAATGTATGCGATGGAACAAAATGTTGTTTATTTTTGTCATTTACTATCCCAGCAGCAAGAGGTTACAGCATAAAAAATAAAATTAAATTGCTTAACACATTTTAGCTGGAGTGAAGCATAAAATTGGCCACAATCTAAAGCTCATGGCATATTTGAGCACAGTGAAAGCTTTATAGCAATCGTCCATGTATGTCATGCACACACGGCCAAATTACACAGCAAGTGGAAGGGTGACGTCAATTGTCATGATACATGCATTTAGTGGCTATTCTGTCAAGTCGGCTCGGGCTAATGCAAATTTACAGTGTACATCATCCATAGATAATGAGGTCTGACAGTCGGAATAAGTTTTTCACTTGCTCCACTTAATGGAGATTATTAGTTTGCTTGTTGTGGAGTCAATTGGAGAAGAGTTTTTAACACGCTGCTATGTAAAATTCAGAGTTGCAAAAACCAGTTTGCAGCACACGGCATGGTGGCGCAGCGGTAGAGTTGCTGCCTCACAGTGCCAGAGACCCGGGTTTGATCCTGACTACGGGGTTTGTACGTTAACCTGCGGGGGTATTCTCCGGGATCTCCGGTTTCCTCCCATACTTCAAAGTTTGTTGGTTAATTGGCTTGGTAACATTGTAAATCTTCCCCACTGTGTGTGTGGGATAGTGTTAGTGCGTGGGGATCGCTGGTCGGCGTGGATTCATTGGTTCAAAGGGCCTGTTTCCACGCCATATTGCTTAACTAAACTAAACTAAACATTGTCGTGATTACAGCTACTCTTTCTTTCTGGAGAAAGTAGGTTGCATTCATTTTGGTTCTTCTCGACTTCCAACATGACCAGGAGCAAGGAGAGATCTGCTGAAGTAAAGCTCATTCATATCATAATCATCGCCGATCAGTCTGCGTTGGCACTCAGTAGGTCCTTAACGCAAAATTTCCTCCGACAAGGAGACTAACGCATGGACAACCCCATATAGTCCTTGACAAAGCCTTATCACCCATTCAACTCACATATATGCCAGAGTGTTTACGAAGCAATTATCTTGTCCACGGTGGCAGCTTACAACCCAGCGGTATGAATATTGATTTCTCTAACTACAAGTAACCCTTGCTTTTCCCCTCTCTACATCCCTCGCCCATCCTTGTTCCCTGACGGAGTAAACCAGCATCTACAGTTCCTTCCTACACATAGTTCTCTGACTAGTTCCACTGTCCTCCTGATTAAATAGTACTGTCTCTATGCCTTGTTCTCACCTTCCCCTCAGCCAACCATAAACCATTCTGCATTTCCTTACATCGTCTGCTTTGATCAGTCATTTTCACACCTTACCCTTCCATATCTTTAATCTCCCTCTCTCCTGACTGTCTGAAGAAGGGTCTCGACCAGAAATGTCACTCGTTCCTTTTCTCCAGAGATGCTGCCCGTCTCGCTGAGTTATTCCAGCATTTTGTGCCTATCCAAGTTGTTCTTGTTCATTCAGGTGTGAAGATTTTCTAAAGGAAAAGGTAACTTACATCCAAGGGTCGGGATTGTTCTTCAGACTTCTTTTAACAGGTGAAGACCTGCCAAGCCTTGTCCTGCAACTCCACTCTTCCAGCTTCCCACCCCTGCAATCAGTCTGAAGAAGGGTCCCGACCAGAAACGTCACCTAACCATGTTCTCCAGGGATGCTACCTGGCCCACTGAGTCACTCCAACATTTTGTGTCCCTCAATGGAATAGAGATGAGTAAAAACGCGATCACATTACATCCTTCAAGATTCATGAGATGCATTAGCAAGGGAGAAACAGACATGTTGTTTCCTCAGGCTGAAGACTCTTGAGCTCTGATACAACCTCAGGATAAAGGCTTCATCATTTATGACTGAGAGAACGAGAAATTGTTGAAGAGTGTTGTAAATCTTTCAAGTGCTTGAGCTCAGAAGAGTATGGGTGTAGAGTCACCAAATGCACCAACCCTGAGGGAGGTGAAGGTTTGCAATCAAATATGATCAATGGAATGATCTTGCATGTTACTTTTGTTTTTATTTTCTTAACCAACTACACTTCCTGTAGTGACATTATCTGCTGTACCTGATACTCTAGCGATGGTACCTTTGTCCAGGTAGGCAGTGGGGCAATGTGCAGAACAGGGAGTGCAGGAGACATAACGTGGGTTTGGAGAGATGTCTTCTCTGAATATGCTGCACTTGATATTCTTGAGGTTCAGATGAGATTGATATCCCACCAGCTCATAGATCGAATAGTGAAAAGCCTGAATAGAGTGAATGTGGAAAGGTTGTTTCCACTAGTGGGAGAGTCCAGGACTAGAGGCCAGAGCCTCAGAATAAAAGGAAGTTCCTTTCGGAAGGAGATGAGGAAGGACCCGTACATCTTTAGTGTGTGGGAGGAAACCGAAGATCCTGGAGAAAACCCTTGCAGGTCACGGGGAGAACGTACAAACTCTATACAGACAGCACCCGTAGTCGGGACCGAACCCGGATCTCTGGCGCTGTAAGCTCTGTGAGGCAGCAACTCTAAGGCTGAACCACTGTACAATTCACCATGATCAAATTAATACGATCAAAAACTGCAAAGGACTCAGCCCCATCTGTGCCCATCACCTCTGCAACTAATAGGTGATAATCTTGAGCATAACAAGATTCACACAATAAGATAAGATATAACATTAGAAAGGAGATGAGCAAGAATTTATTTCGTCAGAGGGTGGTGAATCAGTGGAATTCAGTGCCACAGATGGCGGTGGAGGCCATCAATGGATATTTTCAAGGCAGAGATTCACAGATTCTTGATTAGTACAGGAGTCAGTGGTTATGGGGAGAAGGCATGAAAATGGAGTTGAGTGGGAAATATAGAGCAGCCATGATTGAATTGCGGAATAGACTTGATGGGCCGAATGGCCTAATTCTGCTCCAACAACTTATGAACGTATGAAATTATAAGATGGAGACACTGCCCATGCTCAAGTGTGGTACGACGTTCCCACATTTCAATCACTATGGCGAAGAATATCTCCAACAAGTAGCATTTCCACAAAAGCAGCACAGTGGTGCAGTGGTAGAGTTGCTGCTTCACAGCGTCAGAAACTCGGGTTCGATCCTGACTATTATTGCTATCTGTACGGAGTTTGTACGTTCTCCCTGTGACCGCATGGGTTTTCTCTGGGTGCTCCAGTTTCCTCCCACACTCCAAAGCCGTCCAGGTTTTACAGGTCAATTGTCCCTTGTGTGTCGGATGCGAAAGTGGGATATCATGGAACCAGCGTGCAGGTGATCGCTGGTCCGCACGTTCTCGGTGGGCTGAAGGGCCCCTTTCCGCACTGTATCTCTAATCCAAAACTTTCCATGTAGGAAGGAACTGCAGATGATGGTTTCAACCTAAGATAGACCCAAAAAGCTGGAGTAACTCAGCGGGACAGGCAGCATCTCTGGAGAGAAGGAATGGGTGTCGTTTCGGGTCGAGACCCTTCTTCAGTCTGAAGAATGAACAGATCCATCTGAAGAAGGGTCTTGATCAGAAACGTCGCCCATTTCTTCTCTCCAGAGATGCTGCCGGTCCCGCTGAGTTACTCCAGCTTTTTGTGGCTAAATTATTTCCGCTTGAAGTTGCACAGCATTCCTGCTACGGGAGATAAATCCCTCCCCACGCCCCTTAAATAATAAATTGAAACTCATGTACCTTTGTTCACTGGTGTATTGATTCATAAATCAGAAAGTCACTAGGCAGAGAGTTCTGGGTGACTGAAAAATCCCAAATAATCAGTGATAATTATGCCCTTGGTATATTACATGTAACATTCATCATCCCATTCTAAGGTTACAACTGCATCACTGAGCACTCGACTCGACTGACTTCAAACATTTAACTGTTATTTTTTCATAAAACCAAGATGACACCTCTGACAAATAAATATTCTTTTGCTGCAACAAGCCACTGCTAGGGTCATTTGTACTCAGCAGCATGTAATTATTAATTTCCCACCTTTCTCGGCAGGTTTACTGTTTTCCAGACAAATTGTAGAAACCAGCTCCGACTTGTCCAACAGGACATGTTTTTATTCCAGTCGCTGCAATCATCACCGACCAGAAACGACCATGAACGAGGTTGTTAGCTATCGTCACATCAAATACTGTGTTGTCCACAGTTAATGATTAAATTACGATTAGAGATATTGCACCAAAACAGGCCCTTCGGCCCATCGAGCCCACGGCAGCCATCGGTCATCCATTCACACTAGTTCTATGTGTAGGAAGGAACTGCAGATGCAGGCTTAAACCAAAGATAGACACAAAATGCTGGAGTAACTCAGCGCGTCAGGCAGCATCAGTGGACAGATGGAATGGGTGACACAGTACATAGTTCTATATTGTCCCACTTTCTTATCCACTCCCTACACACTCTGGGCAATTTGCAGAGACCAATTAACCTACAGACCTGCATGTCTTTGGTGTGTTGGGGGAATCTGGAGCACCTGTAGAAAACCCATGCGGTCACAGGGAGAAGGTATAAACTCTACACAGAATACGCTTGAGGGCAGGATCAAACCCGGCTCCCTGGTGCTGTTAGACAGCAGCTCTTCTACCAGCTGTGCTACTGTGCAGATTGCTTGCTGTGCCGATGCTACCCTTGCTTTGCAAGGCCCTCATTTCCCACTAAATGCAGGGAGGGCACATGAGAAATACTCGTGCAACACATGGGTGCTGCAAAATGCCCAGTGATTACTGGAAGGAATGAAACTCTGGAGAGACTGGAGAATGCCTACATGGGTACAACTCCAAATATGCTGAAACAGCTTTACTTCAGAGGTTCGTACATTCATAGGTTCGAGGTGCAGAATAAGGCCATTCGGCCCATCATGACTACACTGCCATTCAATCATGGAAGTGGAGAGGATGTCTGGGACAAGAGGTCATAGCCTCAGAATAAAAGGACGTACATCTAGAAAGGAGATGAGGAGGAATTTCTTTAAACAGAGGTTGGTGAGTCTGTGGAATTCATTGCTACAGATGGTTGTGGAGGCCAAGTCGATGGATAATTTTAAGATGGAGATAGACAGGCTTTTGATTAGTACGGGTGTCAGGGGTTATGGGGAGAAGGCATGAGAATAGGGTTGAATCTGAAAGATAGATCAGCCATGATTGAATGGTGGGGTAGACTTGATGGGCCGAATGACTTAATTCTGCTCCTATAACTAATGAACATAACTTATGAACAATCTTCTTACCCAGGTTATATTAATAACATTGATATACTGCACCATCAAGGTCGGAAAGCGCTCGCATGGAAAGCCCTCAATAACATGGGGAAACTCTGGATGTCTCGGATGTCTAAGGGTCTCAAACTGAGACTCTTCCATGCAACTGTAGAGACCATATTATTGTACGGGTGTGAGGCATGGACTCTCACTTGCCCACTGTCCAAGTCTGTCGATGGTACCTAGACCCGAATGCTCAGAAAAGTTCAAAATGTCGGTTGGAGGGACCACGTCACCAGCTCGATGGGGAGATTCCACCTCTGACCGAGAAGATCAGGTGGAGAAGGATGAGACTCGCTGGTCACTGCCTCCGCCACCCAGAAATGCCCAGCAAACAAGGTTATGCTGTGGGATCCCACTCATGGAAGACGTGACCTGGGACGGCCAAACAAGACGATGCTGAAGACATTGATGGAAGACACATGTGTAGAGACAAAAGAGGAGTTTGCCAGCTGCACGGAGGACACAGATGTGTGGTGCGTCCGTCACCGTGCCCGTCGGAAACCAGCACCACGGCGTCGCTAATGTTTTCAACAATGATGATGATGATGACTATATTGCAAATGGATGGCAGCAGCTCATCGATTGCATGATTGAACATCATGGACCACTCTGCTTGTGTCTAATTGTCCCACCAGCTGAAATCAGCAGTGGAAAATCTGGCTGCTCTCTCCAGGCCCTGTCTCAATGTCCAATGTTTTTTGTACTCCACAATGGATTTAACAGTGATGGAGTCTTCTTAGACTTTAGACTTTAGACATACAGCGTGGAAACAGGCCCTTCGGCCCACCGAGTCCGTGCCCACCAGCGATCGCCCTGCACACCAGAACTATCCTACAAACCAGGGACAATTTACATTTTACTGAAGCCAATTAACCTACAAACTTCCACCTATTTCCTTTCCGCTGACTGGGTAGCAGGCGACAAAAGCTTTTCACTGTACCTTGGTACACGTGACAATAAACTAAAATTGAACTGAGAAATGTTCCTTCCTTTTTGACACATAATTGCTTAGTTTAGAGATGCAGCACGGAAACAGGCCCTTCGGCGCGCCCAGTCTGCGCCGACCAGCGATCCCCGCACACTAACCCAATCCTACACACACCAGGGACAAATTACCAAGCCAATTAACCTGCAAACCTGTACGTCTTTGGAGTGTGGGTGGAAACCGGAGTACCCAGAGAAAACCCACACGGTCATGGAAGAACGTACAAACTCCGTACAGACTGCACCCTTAGTCAGGATCGAACCCAGGTCTCTGCCGCTGTGGGGCAGCAACTCTACTGCTGCGACATTGTGCTGCCTTGTTCATCATTTGAGAGATGCAGACATGATTTAAATTCGTACAAGGTTAATTTTAGCTAGTGCATGGGTTTCCGCAAATTACTCATTAAAAAAGTGCACTAACAAGCCATTGAGTCCTTGAAATTTTATACAAGATAAGCATAAAAATACTGTGCAAACAACACCAGAAGAAATGATGTAGGTGTCCCATGGAATATCACTTTCGGTAATGGCTTCATGCCTAAATTAATTTCTTGGCATATGTGCATAGACTTTAATGTGGTTAAAACTTCTAATGTAGCAACAAGCCACTGGAGTAGCTCTGCCAGTCAGAGGCAATGGCTCGCTGAGTAGCTCCAGCACTTTGTGTCTTTTTAAAATTCCATCAAAATCCCATTTAATACAAACAATGGCATTCACTTGATTTGAATGAAGAACCCAAGGATCTTAGTTGTAAGTAATATTTGCATTATTGATTGTAAAATAAAAGCAATAAGATGTTGTTCAATTGTGTGCAACATCAGGAATATGCATGGTAGATATTACATGTAATAAAATATCCTTAAAGGCTGTCAATCTTCATCAATAGGGAGACACTAGCCAAATTATTTATACTCAGGGTCATTTGTACTGTAGCATGTAATTATTAATTTCCCACCTTTCTCAGCAGGTTTACTGTTTTCCAGACAAATTGTAGAAACCAGCTCCGACTTGTCCAACAGGACATGTTTTTATTTCAGTCGCTGCAATCATCACCGACCAGAAACGACCATGAACGAGGTTGTTAGCTACAGTCACATCAAATACTGTGTTGTCCACAGTTAATGATTAGATTACGATTAGAGATATTGCACCAAAACAGGCCCTTCGGCCCATCGAGTCCACGGCAGCCATTGATCATCCATTCACACTAGTTCTATGTGTAGGAAGGAACTGCAGGTGCTGGTTCAAACCGAAGATAGATACAAAATGCTGGAGTAACTCAGCGCGTCAGGCAGCATCAGTGGACAGACGGAATGGGTGACACAGTAGTTAGTTCTATGTTATCCCACTTTCTTATCCACTCCCTACACACTCTGGGCAATTTGCTGAGACCAATTAACCTACGGACCTGCATGTCTTTGCTGTGTGTGGGGGGAAGCTGGAGCATCCGGAGAAAACCCATGCGGTCACAGGGAGAAGGTGTAAATACCACAGAGAATACGCCCGAGGGCAGGATCAAACCCGACTCCCTGGTGCTGTTAGACAGCAGCTCTTCTACCAGCTGTGCTACTGTGCAGGTTGCTTGCTTGCCGATGCTACCCTTGCTTTGCAAGGCCCTCACTTTCCTCTAAATACAGGGAGGGCACATGAGAAATACTCATGCGACACATGGGTGCTGCAAAATGCCCAGTGATTACTGGAAGGGATGAAACTCTGGAGACACTGGAGAATGCCTACACAGGTACAACTCCAAATATGCTACTCAAAAAGTTATAACTTACACGTGAGTTCTGGTTTATGAATGTGGATTTGCAGACCTGCATGCAAATGATACAACAAAAAAGAGACAAGATCAAACTTCATCATCTATGTATGTAAGATGGGTCTTTTTTTCTATGATGAGGAAAAAAATCTATTCTCAATAATCCATATGAGAACTGACATTATTAAGAAGATGGGGATCATATTTTGTTTTATGCATTCTTTTCATCTTCTGGATGGAATTAAGTTGATGAGGTCTTATTATTGAACATTGAAGCGTGCAGGATGAATGAGATCAAGGAGAAGAAGTGAATCATGAATTTAAGCATGATATTTTTTTATCACTGAAGTTCCTTTCACAACCTGCCCCAAAAGTGTCCTTGAAAATTAGATGGTGAATCTTAATTGGCAGAGTCCCTGTTTAAAAATCTGCAAATGCACAAAATTTACAAACTTGCTAACAGAATAGAAGTTGGTAATGGCCCCGGAAGCCAACTCCATCACTTAATAAGATCACGTATGATCTGATAGCAACCTTTACTCTGCATTCCTGCTTCTCTATGTTGACCTTTTATCTCCTTGCTTATCAAGGATCTGTCTACTTCCGGCCTACAATAATTCAGTGACCGCTTTCAATGCCCTTTGTAGAATAGTCATGGGCCTGTCCCATCTTAGGCGACACTTTAGGCGACTGCCAGGGACTAGTTTTAATGGTATTCACCTGCAACACCTGGCCACAACCTACGACAGCACCTACTTCAACCTACGACAGAAAAAATTGTTGCCACTATCGCCAAAAATGTTTTGACATGTTGAAAATTTTGGCACCGTCACCTGTAGTCGCCCAAAAAATCGCCTAAGTAAGACAGGCCCTATACAAAGACTCTAAATTTGTTTCAACTGGTGGGAGAGTCTAGGACTAGAGGTCATAGCCTCAGAATTAAATGACATTCTTTTAGGAAGGAGATGAGGAGGAATTTCTTTAGTCACAGAGTGGTGAATCTGTGGAATACTCTGCCACAGAAGGCTGTGGAGGCAAAGTCAGTGGATATATTTAAAGCAGAGACAGATAGATTCTTGAAGAAGGGTTTTGGCCCGAAACGTTGCCTAGATTCTTGATTAGTACGGGTGTCAGAGGTTATGGGTACCACAGATAGAGAAGGCAGGAGAATGGGGTTAGGAGGGAGAGATCAGCCATGATTGAATGGCGGATGGACCAAATGGCCTAATCTTACTCCTATCACTTATGATCTATGATCTTGTGATCTTTAATTTCAGAGAGAGAAAAAAAAAACATCTCTGGCTTAAATAATGTCTTAAATAATGTACGCAAACAAATTATTTTTAAACAATGAATCTCCAGTTCCATATCCTCCCACAAGATGAAACATTCTCTCCATGTCCATGTTGTCAAGAACTCCCTCAGGATTTTATCTGTTTCAATCAAGCCCCTCTACTTTTCTAAACTCCAAGAAGAGTCCAAATAGAACCATAAAAGAGTTAAAAAAAGCATAAAAATAAACGATCAAAGACCTCTGTGATGCAGAGGGAGCTGGTGTCCACATGTCTGATTCACAAGAATCAGGTAAAGGATGGAATTTGGAAAGCCGATGTAGTTACTGTTCACCCAATGGTATGAACGTTGAATTCTGAAATATTCCCCTCATCTGTTGCACGTCCACTTCTCCTAACATCTCCCCTCCACCCTCCTCTCATTCACTCATCTCCCATCTCTGAAACTGTCACGTTCCCACGTTCTAGCAGCAGAATTAGGCCATTCGGCCCATCAAGTCTACTCCGCCATTCAATCATGGCTGATCTACCTTTGCCTCTCAGCCCCATTCTCCTGTCCTCTCCCCATAACCCCTGACACCCGTGTCAATCAAGAATCTGTCAATCTCCGCCTTAAAAATATCCATTGACATGGCCTTCACAGCCTTCTGTTGCAATGAATTCCACATTCACCACCCTCTGACGAAAGAAATTCCTCCTCATCACCTTTCTGTCTCCTGTTATTCTCCTCTTACCCCTGTCTTTCCCCTCCCCTGTTCCCTTCTACCATTACCTTCCCTCTGGCTTTATTTTATATTCCCCTCCACCCTTCGCTTTGTCTTCCACTCTTTTCTCTTCTTTTCATAGAAACATAGAAACATAGAAACATAGAAATTAGGTGCAGGAGTAGGCCATTCGGCCCTTCGAGCCTGCACCGCCATTCAATATGATCATGGCTGATCATCCAACTCAGTATCCCGTACCTGCCTTCTCTCCATATCCTCTGATCCCCTTGGCCACAAGGGCCACTTCTAACTCCCTCTTAAATATAGCCAATGAACTGGCCTCAACTACCCTCTGTGGCAGAGAGTTCCAGAGATTCACCACTCTCTGTGTGAAAAAAGTTCTCCTCATCTCGGTTTTAAAGGATTTCCCCCTTATCCTTAAGCTGTGACCCCTTGTCCTGGACTTCCCTAACATTGGGAACAATCTTCCTGCATCTAGCCTGTCCAACCCCTTAAGAATTTTGTAAGTTTCTATAAGATCCCCTCTCAATCTCCTAAATTCTATAGTATAAACCAAGTCTATCCAGTCTTTCTTCATAAGACAGTCCTGACATCCCAGGAATCAGTCTGGTGAACCTTCTCTGCACTCCCTCTATGGCAATTTTCACCTTTGGAGTTTGTCACACTCTGCGCATCTGTTAATCGCCTAACCCTCCTCACTTGTATCCACCTATCACCCGCCACCCTCGTCTCTCTTTCCCAGCTATCTCCCCCCTGACTGCAATTAGTCAGAAGAGGTCCTGACCCAAAGGGTCCCCTTCAGATGAAGCCTGACCCGCTGAGTTGCTCCAGCACTCCAGCAGTTTCTTATATCTCCAGAACATCACTGCTCATTGCCGGAAGAATTGAAACCAAAAGTATAAGGAGCCTGTGCTTCAGTAAAATAGGGCATGTGTGAGAACGCTGCTGAATTTTGTGAAAAGTGTATTATTAGTTAATTTGGACGGTGGATGAGGTGAATTTACTGATAGGAACAGTTTTCAACATGGACGTCTTTGGACAATGGCGAAAGATTGCGGGAGCTCGATATGACATTGATTTAAAATTCCTTGATTCTTGACTAGTTTGATTTTTGACTGAAAAAAAAACTCTCATCCAAAATTCATGCTCTGGAATTTAATAAAAATCATAATTTTAATTTCCTTTTCCTTTTGTTCTTTCAACAGTATTCGGCCTCCAATTGTGTGGAATTGTAATAATCAATTATAAAAGGACTGGACAAGCTAGAGGCAGGAAAAATGTTCCCAATGTTGGGCGAATCCAGAACCAGGGGCCAGAGTCTTAGAATAAAGGGGAGGTCATTTAAGACTGAGGTGAGAAAAAAACGTTTTCACCCAGAGAGTTGTGAATTTATGGAATTCCCTGCCACAGAGGGCAGTGGAGGCCAAGTCACTGGATGGATTTAAGAGAGAGTTAGATAGAGCTCTAGGGGCTAGTGCAGTCAAGGGATATGGGGAGAAGGCAGGCACGGGTTATTGATAGGGGACGATCAGCCATGATCACAATGAATGGCGGTGCTGGCTCGGAGGGCCGAATGGCCTCCTCCTGCACCTATTTTCTATGAAAAAATACACAGACTGGTCTCAATCCAAAATTACATGATTGGCTTGTCACTGAAGCCTTGTGTCCTTTGATTTTATTGTAGGCCTCAGTTTCATGAATGAAAAATGAGGAAAGTTCATTGTACAATGCAACGTTGGGGTCCAAATAACAGCTATAATAAAAGCGGGTAGAGCTGCTGCCTCACAGCACCAGAGATCCAGGGTTCGATCCTGACCTCGGGTACTGTCCTTGAGAAGGTTGTATGCTCTCCCTGTGACCACCTGGGGTTCCTCCTGGTGTTCTGGCTAACTGCTACATCTTGAAGATGTGTGGGTTTGTAAGTTAATTGGCCTCTGTAAATTGCCACAAGTGTGTCAGGAAAAAGTGCGATAACATGGAGCTAAGTGTGAAAGCGTGATCGATGGTCGGTGTGGGCTTGGTGGGCCTAAAGGCCTATTTTCATGCTGTGAACATATCCCAGTGGAAATCATACTCTTCACCATACTCCTGAGTTTCAAGGATGAGCCTAATTTATGTCTTGCTCACAACTTAAAACTTACCCCTCAATAATTCTGCATAACCACAATATTTGTCCAAGTCTTCACCTTCATAAAGTTTATTAGGTGGCTGATCATATTCTTGCACCTCCACACATCTCCTTCACACCAGGCTGTTTATCAGTGTTCAAATTCTGGCAAATGTGTCAATTAAACTTACATGGGTGGTCATCAACAATACGATTTGTATCTGTCTCGTACGTTAAGCAACTGTCGTGATCATCCTGCTAACTATCCAACTAACATACATTGAATTCCAAAATCAGAGGTTAGAGGGGAAAAAAAATCCTCCTGGTTCTATTTATTTTAGAGCCTACTGTCTTTATCAGATGCCCAGAGTGGGGGAATCAAGGACCAGCCAACATGGGTTGAAGGTGAAGGGGAAAAGATTTGATAGGAATCTGAGGGGTAACTTTTTCACACAAAGGGTGGTGGGTGTATGGAACGAGCTGCCAGAGGAGGTGGTCAAGGGAGGGACTATCCCCAATATTTAAGTTAGACAGGTACATGGATATGTTTCGGCCCGAAACGTTGGCTATTTCCTTCGCTCCATAGATGCTGCTGCACCCATTGAGTTTCTCCAGCATTTTTGTGTACCTTCCAGGTACATGGATATGACAGGTTTGGAGGGATATGGGCCAAATGCAGGCAGGCGGGACTAGTGTAGATGAGATATGTTGGTCGGTATGGGCAAGTTGGGCCGAAGGGCCTGTTTCCACGCAGTAAGACTCTATGACTCTATAATAATTCCTCTTTCATTACACTATGTGAAGAACATTCTGCCTGTTAAATAGACCCACAAAGCAAAGATACTGTCACTTTATCTCCCTTCCCCCCTCGCCTCCTGAAGGTCAAGGCGATTGTTAAAGCAGTTTAATTAAGAATACTAACGGTGTTACAAAGCCTTTTCCCTTTTACTGGGACATTGTGCTTTTCCATCGATTTAGCATTCAGTTTTCCTTTATAGAAGTAATTGGACCAAATGCCTTACACATCACAATTTGTTGAATGTTATCCAGCCTGTTCAATAACTTAGCTTAAAATTTACTGAGACAAAGTCTTAGTCCAGCAGTTTTACAACAAAGATAGTATTATAATAATATATAACCGCGAGCCTTAATAGGATAGATACAGTATACACATCACGATATTCATTTAGATCTAAAAGAACTTTGTAAGTTAATTGAGTTCCAGGCCATTTAAAATGTCCTTTGGACGACAAGATCACCTCAAATCTCTTTCAAACTTCAAGGAGATCCTGAATCCTGTCAGAAATTGAAACTGCTAAATGATGCGACTTCATTAGAAAATCTTGGAACGCACGGAAGAGTGGACATGTTAAATCATTGTCTACTTTAGCCTCTGAAACAAAACAAGGGCACGCAAAGCAGTTTCCTCGTTACAGTTTCACCCGTTTTCTCCACCGTTTTTTCTGATTGCAGTTTTAGTTTTTTTTTAATTATACTATCTGCCCTCAGTACATCTGCAAACCCGTTTATTCACTGTTTAATAATTTTATTTCATATGCAACCAATTGCAGCCATGAGATTGAATCAACATTGCAAATGAAAACCAATGTGACGTATAAAGATAGACACAAAATGCTGGTGTAACTCAGCGGGACAGGCAGCATCTCTGGAGAGAAGGAATGGGTGACGTTTTGGGTCGAGATTTCAGTCTGAAGAAGGTTCCCAAACTGAAACGTCACCCATTCCTTCTCGCCAGAGATGCTGCCTGTTCCCACTGAGTTACTTCAGCATTTTGTGTCAAGCTTCGGTTTAAACCAGCACCTGCAGTTCCTTCCTGCAGGCAACATATCAAGTATCCACATATAGGGAAAATACTGTAATAATGGTAAATGTTCATAATTTCTAGATGCAGAACTAGGCTATTCAGCCCATCGAGTCCACTCAGCCATCCAATCACGGCTGATCTATCTGGGCTTGAATGTTTTCATGTATAGTCTTTACTTCAACTCGACACTACGCAAACAAAAGCATTTCATAAGTTCATGTTTATAGGAGCAAAATTAGGCCATTTGGCCCATCAGGTCAATAACCACCATTCAATGATGGCTGATCTACCTTTCTCTCTCAATCCCATTCTCCTGCCTTATCCCCATAACCCCAGACACCCTTAATAATCAAGAATCTATCAACATCCGGCTTAAAAATATATATTGGCTTGGCGTTCACAGCTGTCTGTGGCAATTGTGCCACTTATTATGTGTATTAAAATCTTTAGTTTTAGAGATTTGGTGCAGAAACAGGCCTCTTGGCTCAACCGAGTCCGTGCCGTCCAGCAATCCGCACACTTAGATCATCCTACACTATGGACAATTTACAATTATACCAAGCCAATTAACCTCCAAACTTGGATGTCTTTGGAATGTGGGAGGAAACCGGAGATCCCAGAGAAAACCGACGCACTCACGGGGAGAAGATACAAACTCCGTACAGACAGCACCCATAGTCAGGATCGAACCCTGGTCTCTGGCGCTATAAGGCAGAAACTCTACCGCTGCGCCACCGTGCTGACCTACCTGTCTGCCGTCTGCCTGAACTTTAGCACAATAGAGGAGAAGTTACCAGAATAAAAGCATGTATTTGGGCAATTTCAGCCTTTTTTTAAATGGTTTTCTTTGACGAAGTGCTGTATAAATGCACATTGCCACTGCTTGACAACAAATTTGAAGCATGATTGAGAAAACAATTGGCTGAAACGCTGGGTGTGTGGAAGGGGACTCTACACATTACCTTTGACAGACCAAGCCAAACATTGTCCTTCACAGACACAACTCAAGGGCATCATTGCAATTAAGTGAACGAGCTGGCAAGCACAGCACAGGCAAATGTAAAGTTGAAAAGAGTCCTAAACAACACGTCCCACAATCATTAAGAAGGATGACCTTTTCATTCCATATGGATCTGGCTCAAAGTTAGTTTACCAGTTCATATATAGGTCTCTTCTTGATTGATTTAAAATGCATTATGTGGTTGTGATTCACAATTAGATGAGCGCGTACTGTTACTCCAGATATTTGTAATATGTGATTACACCCAATTTTGGGTTGAACTTAATATCCTTGTGGTCTTTAAAACTCTCTCCCTCTAGTCTATTACACCGTAATATCAGAAGCTATCTTAACCCCAAGTCCCAAGCTTTGATTCTGATTGTTGCGTTCTGATTCTTGCTATCCGCAGGTCTGCTTCATCATCAGGCACAAGGAACTGCAGATGCGGCAAACCTGAGCAAAACACAATGTGCTGGAGGAACTCATCAGGTCAGGCAGCATTGGTAGAAGGGTTGGACAGGTGACATTTCAGGTTGGGACCCTTCTTCAGAATCCGAAGAAAGACTCTGAATAGTTATGATCTGAAATGTTCAGGATGGGAAGAACAGTTTTCCAACCAAAATTTCCCTCCGCAGATGGTGCCTGACACGCTGAGTTACTCCAGCACTTTGTGATATGTTCTGCTTTACCATTGCTGCCAGTCATTTCAAGGAATAGACTGGATAGACTGGATTCACTGGATAGACTTGGCTTGTACTCGCTAGAATTTAGAATTTAGAAGATTGAGGGGGGATCTTATAGAAACTTACCAAAATTCTTAAGGGGTTGGACAGGCTAGATGCAGGAAGATTGTTCCCGATGTTGGGGAAGTCCAGAACAAGGGGTCACAGTTTAAGGATAAGGGGGAAATCTTTTAGGACCGAGATGAGAAAAACATTTTTCACACAGATAGTGGTAAATCTCTGGAATTCTCTGCCACAGAAGGTAGTTGTGGCCAGTTCATTGGCTATATTTAAGAGGGAGTTCGATATGGCCCTTGTGGCTAAACGGATCAAGGGGTATGGAGAGAAGGCTACTGAGTGGATGATCAGCCATGATCATACTGAATGGCGGTGCAGGCACGAAGGGCCGAATGGCCTACTCCTGCACCTATTTTCTATGTTTCTATCTCCAAAAATGTGTTCCTTAATTTCTTTTGGAATATGACTGTTTTTTCAACTTCAAAGGCTACCTTTTTGAAGTTTTGATCTCTACAATCCGTGCATCCTGTCTTGCCTTTCATAAAATGCCAAGGAAATGAACATTGTTATTAGGTCTGAATAACTGTGCTGTGTCTGGAATAGCTTTGATTATGCTGTCCACATTTTCCCACCTTACAAACTTTATGTGGTAAAAACACATCATTGGTTAGCAGATGATTTTAGATGTCCAGCACTAGAATTGCTGCCATACAGCGCCAGAGTCCCAGGTTCAATGCTGACCTCGGGTGCTGTCTGTATGGAGTTTGTACATTCTCCCTGTGACTGTGTGGGTTTTGCTGGGTGCTCTGGTTTCCTCCCACACTCCAAAGAAGTACAGGTTTGTAGGTTAATTGGCTTTGGTAAGAATTGTACATTGTCCCTAGTGTGCAGGATAGTGATAGTGTTTGGGGTGATCGCTGGTTACTTGTCTGTGGATTGCCACCTTGTTGTGGTGGAGAAGCTTGTGTGGACCTGAGATCCTGAGAGCGATGCCGTCTGGAGCGATGCTCCTGGTAGGGCCACCCATGGCGGTAAGGTCGATGGGGAGGACTCTGACAAAGAGCAATCCAACCAAGACCTCAACGGTGGAACAGGCGGAGGATGATGGCTGACTTTAGTGGAGCATCACAACGGCTGGGAAGACGGATGAAGGCTGCAGCAGAAAAGGGTCTCCGGTCGTCTTGGACTCCATGCCATTGGATCCTGGCCGAGATCTGTCAAGGACCGTGGGGTGGCTGTCTGTGCACCAGTCTCCCCACGTTAAACAAAGTCATGCACAGGTGTCCTCCATGAGAGGCCAGTCATACTCATTTCGAGTGATTGCCAATGATGATCGCTGGTTGCCGCTGACTTGGTAGGCCAAATGGCCAGTTTACACACTATAACCCTCGTCACTATTTCACTATAGTCTAGTAAAATAATCACACGTGCAAAATAATCACACGTTTCTCTCTATATTTTATTGTTATGCTATGGATTCCAAGCACTTGGAACAAATTTGAAAGACTTTAAATTGGCTACTTTAATAAATGGCCCTGAGACTAGTTTGCATCTGAGGTTTCAGTGGGTAGTTTAGACTTTACTTTAGGCTTTAGAGATACAGCACAGAAGCAGGCCCTTCAGCCTACTGAGCCCATACTGACCAGCGATACACTGTGTATGCTAACACTATCCTATGCACTAGGGACAATTTTACAATTTTACCAAAGCCAATGAACCTACAAACATGCACGTCCTTGGAGTGTGGGAGGAAACCGCAGCATCCGGAGAAAACACATGTGGTCACAGGGAGAACGTACATACTCTGTACAGAAACCACCCACAGTCAGGATCGAACCCGGGTCTCTGGCACTTTATGGCAGCAACTCTACCGCTGCTCCACTGTGCTGCCGTGAATAGGATGACCATTGGACTTACACCTGGTAAAGATGTTACTTCTGGCCAAATTGGAGAGGCCAGGCCACTAAAATTGAGTGAAGGCTTCTGGGCTGCTAGGCCACTTGGTCACTTTAAATGTGCCCTGCAGAAAAGGGACAAGCTGCAGAATGGTGCCAGTTTGTCAAGAGCCTAGATAAGAGTGGCAGGAAGAGAATGGAACACCTGCAGATTCTGACAATTAGGTGCAAATTGTATGGAACGGCTTGGATGAATGCAAACCAGGCATGCACATTGTAAATATTGTTGCAAAGCTTTACTTTGCTAGACAACACCAGGCCACCATCTCCAGCACCATCACCAACTTCATCCACTCCAATGCCCTACCCGACCGAGCCTCCAACCTCATCGTTCCCCAGCCCCGCACAGCCCGATTTTACCTTCTCCCTAAAATCCACAAACCTGATTGTCCCGGAAGACCCATTGTCTCCGCCTGTTCGTGCCCCACCGAACTCATTTCCAAATACCTTGACTCCATCCTATCACCCTTGGTTAAATCCCTCCCTACCTATGTCCAAGACACCTCAGACACTCTCCGTCGTCCCCGCGCATTCAATTCTCTAGGCCCTCACCCCCTCATCATCACCATGGACGTCCAATCACTATACACCTCCATCCCCCACCACGATGGTCTCACAGCCCTCCGGTTCTTCCTCGACCAGAGAAGCAACCCATACCCAGCCACTGACACTCTCCTCCGCCTAGCGGAGCTGGTCCTTACCCTCAATAACTTCGCGTTCGACTCCTCCCACTTCCTCCAAATACAAGGCGTAGTTATGGGCACACGCATGGGCCCCAGCTATGCCTGCCTATTTGTAGGTTACGTCGAGCAATCCTTGTTCAATACATACCAGGGCCCCATCCCCAACCTCTACCTCCGCTACATAGACGACTACTTTGGTGCCACCTCCTGCACCCGCACACAACTGACTGACTTCATCCACTTCACCACTAATTTCCATCCGGCACTGAAATACATCTGGTCCATTTCCGACACTTCCCTACCATTCCTTGACCTCACTATCTCCATTGCAGGTGATAGACTTCTAACCGACATACACTATAAACCCACTGACTCCCATGGCTATCTGGACTACACTTCTTCCCACCCTGCTTCCTGTAAGGACTCCATCCCCTACTCCCAATTCCTCCGTCTACGCCGCATCTGCTCCACGGATGAGGCGTTCCACACCAGGACATCTGAAATGTCCTCACTATTCAGGGAACGGGGGTTCCCCTCCTCCACCATAAATGAGGCTCGCACCAGGGTCTCTTCCATACCCCGCAACACTGCTCTCTCTCCCCATCCCCGCACTCGCAACAAGGGCCGAGTCCCCCTAGTCCTCACCTTTCACCCCACCAGCCGTCACATACAAAAAATAATCCTCCGTCAGTTTCGCCACCTCCAACGTGACCCCACTACTCGCCACATCTTCCCATCTCCCCCCATATCTGCCTTCCGCAAAGACCGCTCCCTCCATAACTCCCTTGTCAATTCTTCCCTTCCCTCTCGGTCCACCCCCTCCCCGGGCACTTTCCCTTGCGGCCGCAGGAGATGCAACACTTGTCCCTTTGTCTCCCCCCTCGACTCCGTTCAAGGACCCAAGCAGTCGTTCCAGGTGCGACAGAGGTTTACCTGCATCTCTTCCAACCTCATCTATTGCGTCCGCTGCTCTAGATGCCAGCAGATCTATATCGGTGAGACCAAGCGGAGGTTGGGCGATCGTTTCGCCGAACACCTCCGCTCGGTCCGCAATAACCAAGCTGACCTCCCGGTGGCTCAGCACTTCAACTCCCCCTCCCACTCCGCCTCCGACCTCTCTGTCCTGGGTCTCCTCCATGGCCACAGCGAGCAGCACCGGAAATTGGAGGAACAGCACCTCATATTCCGTTTGGGCAGTCTACACCCCCGGGGCATGAACATCGAATTCTCCCAATTCTGTTAGTCCCTGTCTCCTCCCCTTCCTCAGCTCCCCTGCAATCTCCTCCCACCCTCCAGCCTTCTGGCTACTCCTCCTTTTCCCTTTCTTGTCCCCACCCACCCCCACCCCCGATCAGTCTGAAGAAGGGTTTCGGCCCGAAACGTTGCCTATTTCCTTCGCTCCATAGATGCTGCTGCACCCGCTGAGTTTCTCCAGCTTTTCTGTGTAACCTTACTTTGCTAGATGTTGATTAGGTTAAGTGTTGAGCCTTTTCTGGGTTTCTTGAATATCAAGGCACATGTTGCGATGTTTGTTGCCTTTCAGAAACTCCATTTGAATACATTGTATTAGTTACTGTATTATTGGTTTAGGGAAATGTCTATCATGTACTGTGTTAATCAATATATGTTATTGGACTGTATAGAAACCACCCCCATGTGGTTCGGCCCCTCAAGGTTTGGGGACCTATAAAATGCCACTCCCACGAGGTCCTGGGTCGATCTTCTGGGAGACCGCTTAAGACTGCGTGACCTTCTGGAGTGTCTCTGCTTGAACGAGGCTAGGAGAGCTTGATCAAGCAGATACGAGGATCGAACCTGCGGTGGTTAGGTATAGTAGTGGGAACCTTTATTGTGTTTTTCCAAAATAAAGTTTAGATGTGCTTGACTCAGTATTTTAGTGATGGGAACTAGACTGGGGGAAGCTTAGAATGAGCTACTTACAGAGACTTAATGGGCTCATTGGCCTTTCTCTAAATTGGAAGAAAGTATGAAAATATTTAACTTCAAATCTTTACCAACTAAGACAGACGGCTCTCAGTTCAGAGTCCGGGCTGAATTGCGTGCCAAGTTTCATAAAATAATAGGATGGATTTCACTGCATGTCATGCCCTTGTCTTTCATTCATCTCATCAGTCCCACTCTGAATATTCCCAGTATTACTCTGGCAGATGTACTTTGATTAATCTATCTGCTGTTACATCAGGGTTGCTCTTCATGGAGCAAAGATGCACCAACTCGTGTTACGTTAGATGGGGTAATTGGAGTGTAACTGCTCCCATTACTGGAGAGGTCAAGGACAGGAAGGCACAATGAAACTGATTAGTGAATGATTCAAGGGTGTCATGAGAATCTTTTACGAACCACTCTGAATAGTTATGACCTGAGATATACTGCCTGTAAGGGCAGAGGATTTACATTCAGAGCTTTTTCAAATTTAAATAATGATAAGCAAAACAATAAAATGCAACTTTTGTCATTCCCTGATTGGTTTGAGTCAACCAACGTGCACAGTGCATAATAGTTCTTAAAACATATCAATTTAATGCAAAGATGCTGAAAGAATACATATGAATTTAGTCAAAGATAGACACAAAAAGCAGGAGTAACTCAGCAGGACATGTAGCATCTCTGGAGAGAAGGAATGGGTGACGTTTTGGGTCAAGACCCTTCTTCAGACTGGATGGGGATAAGCAAAACAAGAGATATAGATGGTGATGTGGAGAGATAAAGAACAATGAATGAAAGATATGCAAAACAGTAACGATGATAAACTAAACAGGAATTGGGTGGTTTGCAGTGTTAATTGGGATTAAATAAGGTGATAAAACAAATCTGTGGCAAACCCCATTCAGTGCATTCATGGATATAAGCAACGTTTCTCACTGGAGTTCAGAAGGATGAGGGCAGACCTCATTGAAACTTACCGAATAATGAAAGGCTTGGATAGGGTGGTGGTGGAGGTGATGCTTCCACTTGTGGGAGAGTCTAGGACCAACGAATAAAAGGACTAGACTAAAAAGACATTCCTTTAGGAAGGAGTTGAGGGGGAATTCAATTTGTCAGAGGGTGGTGAATCTGTGGAATTCATTGCCACAGAAGGCTGTGGAGGCCAAGTCAGTGGATATTTTTAAGGCAGAGATCGATAGATCCTTAATTAGTGCAAGTATCAGGGGTTATGCGGAGAAGGCAGGAGAATGGGGTTGAGAGGGAGAGATAGATCAACCGTGATTGAATGGCAGAGAGGACTTGATGGGCCAAATGGCCAAATTCTGCTCCTATCATTTGTGAGCTTATGAACTGCAGATGCTAGTTTACAAAGAAGCATAAAGTGTCACCTCAGCACTTTGTGTTCCTTTCGACGTAATAACTGTTAAAATCGCAAGGTGAACCAATAATATTTTAATCCGGTTGACAGTCAACAGCTGCTCATCTAAAAAAAAAACCAAGAAGGTTAAATCTAAGCAATTGAAATGCATGTTGCATGAATCTGGCATAATTTGTGGGGAGGGAGTGGGAGCAGAGAAAAAAAAATTAAAGGGTTTTGCATTCAACTAAAGAAAGTGGCACAAGTTTTGTGTCCTGTTTAGCTTAACTTTAATACCACGGAGGGGGAAATGATCAGAGGAGAGCTAGGAAACATGTGTTAGTTAGTGTGTCGAGCAATATCGAGCAAAGGGTCTTTGTAGAAGACACATAAAAGGCACTTGACAAGGCAAAGGAAGTGTTTTTATAATATTGACTTCAAAGGTGTCAAATTATTAGGACGAGAGAACATAGAAGTTGTGGAAGGCTAACATGAATGCCTTCAGTAAGCATTTATTTACATGGAGAATGATAACTAGATTCTATAAAAATGAAGGAATGTTGTTGAAATTAGAGAGCTGCACTCATTTTAAAACCCTGTCGTAGAGAAAAAAATATTTCCCGAGTTTTATTTCAGAAGATGAGATCATATAGATGGGTTTACTTTCCACTTTGCAATTATCTGAGTGGTGTTGTTCAACGTGACATTACATCGCGCTATATAGAATGACCAAATATTATGCAATGAGTACAAAAAATAAGCAAAATACCACAAAAACCTTGTGACATTTGATAGTGGGTACACCAACCACATTTTCAATTGATGACTTTGTAATAGGGCCATGATGTGATATTGTTTCCTGAGATATGAATTGATTTTGAATTATTGCCAGATTTGTACAGCAGGTAGTATTTTCCAACAAAGGTTTTGGTTTTGAGAACCCACACCATCCTGGCCACACACTCATCTCCCTGCAACCTTCAGGTAGAAGGTACAGGAGCCAGAAGACTGCAACAACCAGGTTCAGGAATAGCTACTTCCCCACAGCCATCAGGCTATTAAACTCGGCTCGGACAAAACTCTGAACATTAATAGCCCATCATCTGTTTATTTGCACTTTATCCGTTTATTTATTCATGTGTGTATAAATTTATATAATGGTATATGGACACACTGATCTGTTCTGTAGTCATGCCTACTATGTTCTGTTGTGCTGAAGCAAAGCAAGAATTTCATTGTCCCATCAGGGACACATGACAATAAACTCTCTTGAATCTTGAAGTGTGCCTCATTTGGATTAATATTGTCAAGAAATACTGATGGACTGATGTTTAAGAAACACTTAGACAGGTACATGGATAAGGTGGGTTTAGAGGGAAATGGGCCTGAAGCCGGCAGGTGGAACTAGTTTAGATGGGGCATGTTGGTCGGCATAGGCAAGTTGGGCCGAAGAGCCTGTTTCCATGCTGTATGACTCTGTGACCATCTATTGAGATAGACTTTGTTTCACGTGGAATTTTGGAAAAGTTAATTGATTTTGGATGAGTTAGGAAAAGTAATGTTCCTGAATCCATCATCCATATCACATTTTCCCCTCTATTCCTTCCTCCTGGATTGGACCACACATTTATCCCCAAGGTGCAATTGACCACGGTTAATCTCTTTTTGGACATGGGAAGAAACTGGATTATCCGGGGGACTTCCAGATGGTTACAGAAAGAATGATCCCAGGAATGACTATGATGAGCCTTTGTCGGCACTCGGCCTGTGCTTGCTGGCGTTTAGAAGAGTGAGGGGAGACCTAATTGAAACATACAGAATAGTGAAAGGCCTGGATAGAGTGGATGTGGAGAGGATGTTTCCACTAGTGGGGGAGTCTAGGGCTAGAGGCCATAGCCTCAGAATGAAGGGATTTAAGAATTAAGGGTGTGGGAGGAAACCGAACATCTTGGAGAAAACCCACTCCGGTCAAGGGGAGAACGTACAAACTCCGTAAAAACAAGCACCCTTGACCAGGCTTGAACCCGGGTCTCTGGCACAAATCTACCGCTGCGCCACCGTGCCGCCAACATTCCAACATCCTCCCAACATTCTACCCCCCTCAGTCACCATCGGGAGAAGAGAAATAATAGTTCCTCAATTTCATTGACATTGAATAAGTTTGCTAAAAATTTTAAATACAGAATAAACGCATGGATTCCGCCCTTCCCCATGCAAAATACAATAAGCCACTTCAAAATACTGCATGCAAAAAATACATTGAGACACTCTTTTAGATCTGATCTTTACCCTCTAGTACAGGGCGAAGACAAGTACCGTGACAGTCTTTCAAGTTGTTCTTTGTTATTTGTGCATCAATGTAGTTGTGGGAGGTCTCATTTAAAATCTGTTTTGTTCCCTCTTGTAACATTTAATTGATGATGTAAGTAGTTATTATAAAGCTTTTCAAAACTGTTGTGCAAGCCAAATTTACAATAAGATGGACAGACTCTGGAAACTGTAGCGGTGAGCGCTGGAGTACAGTTATTTTGTAGATAGCAGTGTTCTTACTTGGTGATACAGATGGACAGAGGGTGGTGGGAGGTGAGGAGGAATTTCTTTAGCCAGAGGGTGGTGAATGTGTGGCATTCACAGACGTCTGCGGAGACCAAATCATTAGGTATTTTTAAAGTGGAAATTGATGGGTTCTTGATTTGTTAGGGTGTCAAAGATTATGGGGAGAAGGCAGGAGAATGAGGTTGAGAGGGAAATATATATCAGCCATGATTGAATGGTGGAGTAGACTCGATGGCCAAATGGCCTAATTCTACCCCTGTGTGTTATGGTATTATGGTCTTACATGGAACGAGCTGCCAGAGGGTAGTTGAGGCAGGTACTATAACAACATTTAAAAGGCATTTGGACAGGTACATGAATAGGAAACGTTTAGAGGGATATGGGCCAAACACGGGCAGGTATCGATGGGGAAATCTTGGTTAGCATGCGCATGTTGGGCCAGAGGGCCTGTTTCCATGCTGTATGACTCCATCACTCCATGACTCTAAATGAACAGTACTTATATGATCATTACAATCATTGAGCATTTGTGTATGGCTGTGGCAACATAGGGAGTGGAACAGATGGAAAAGAATAAAAAATGTTTCAGTTAGAAATCGATGGCATCTCTAAAACTGTGAAGCCAAATCATGCCAGGTTCAGAAGCCTCTGTTGTTTGGTTGTAGATTTGCAATAAATCAATTCGATTTGTATCGTATCAAGTATCCTTTATTGTCATTCAGAGTTTTCAGTCTGAATGAAATTTCGTGCCTTGCAGTCATAACATAGAATAAAATAACAAAACACACAATAAACACAGATTTAACATCCACCACAGTGAGTCTACCAGGCACCTCCTCACTGTGATGGAAGGCAAAAGTCTTAAAGTCCTTGTCATTTCCCTCCTTGTTCTCCCTCTGCGCTGAGGCGATCCAGGACTCCGATGTTGTGACCCCGCCGGGTGATGGTAAGTAAGTCCCGCGGCTGAATCTGAGCTCCGCGAACGGGCCGGTTCAAACTCCGCGGCCCGGGGCGGTCGATTTGTGTTAAGACGTGACCAACACTGAATCTGTCTTAACATGAAGGGCTGCAATTTCCATTAAGAAGACAGTGAATGGTCATAAGTTCATAAGTTATAGGATCAGAATGAGGTCATTCAGCCCATTAAGTCTGGTTAGGCTACTGCTGAAAGCACGGGACACCGCTTTCAGGTCAGGCGATGCTCGAGCCTACAGTTCATCCAGGGCTAACCTGAAGAGGGGCATCAGGAAGGCCAAGCACTGCCATAAGCTCAGGATTGAGGAGCACTTCAACAACAACTCCGACCCCCGACGCATGTGGCAAGGCATCCAGGCCATCACGGACTACAGACCCTCCAACATCACCCCCACATCCAGCGACGCCTCCTTCCTTGAGGAGCTTAATCATTTCTATGGCCGCTTCGACAGGGACAATCTAGAGACAGCCATCAAGGCTGTGCTACCTGCCGATCACCAACCCCTCACACTCACCCCCTACGACGTGTACGTGGCACTGAGTAGGACTAATGCACGTAAGGCTGCTGGCCCTGACGGCATCCCCGGGCGCGTGCTCAGTGCCTGTGCTGCGCAGCTGACAGACGTCTGGACTGACATCTTCAACCTGTCACTTGCCCAAGCAGTTGTCCCCACTTGCCTTAAAGCCACCTCCATCGTGCCAGTGCCAAAACCGCTGAGAGCATCCTTACCAACTGCATCACAGTATGGTATGGCAACTGCTCTGTCTCCGACCGGAAGGCATTGCAGAGGGTGGTGAAAATTGCCCAACGCATCACCGGTTCCACGCTCCCCTCCATTGAGTCTGTCCAAAGCAAGCGCTGTCTGCGGAGGGCGCTCAGCATCGCCAAGGACTGCTCTCACCCCAACCATGGACTGTTTACCCTCCTACCATCCGGGAGGCGCTACAGGTCTCTCCGTTGCCGAACCAGCAGGTCGAGGAACAGCTTCTTTCCGGCGGCTGTCACTCTACTAAAACAACGTACCTCGGTGACTGCCAATCACCCCCCCGGACACTTATATATTTTTTAAATTCAAATCGTTTGCTATGTCGCTCTTCAAGGGAGATGCTAAATGCATTTTGTTGTCTCTGTACTGTACACTGACAATGACAATTAAAATTGAATCTGAATCTACTCTGCCATTCAATCATGGCTGATCAATCTTTCCCTCTCAACCCCATTCTCTTGCCTTCTCCCCATAACCCCTGACACCCATATTAATCAAGAATCTATCTATCTGCCCTTACTGCTGCACGGTTGTGCAATGGTAGAGTTGCTGCCAGCGACCTGGGTTTGGTCCTCACTACGGGTGCCGCCTGTACGGAGTTTGTACATTCTCCCTGTGACCTACGTGGGTTTTCTCCTGGAGCTCTGGTTTCCTCCCACACTCCAAAGACATCCAGGTTTGTAGGTAAATTGGCTTGGTAAAGTTGTAAATTGTCCCTAATGCGTGCAGGATAGTGTTAGTGTGCGGGGATCGCTGGTTGGCACGGACTTGGTGGGCCAAAGGGCCTGTTTCCATGCTGTATCTCTAAATTAAAAACAAAACTAAAATAAATGTACTAATCAACTAATACTTAAGGGGCTGTCCCACTGTACGAGGTAATTAAAGAGCTCTCCCTGGTTTAAAAAAAATCAAACTCGTCGTAAGCACATAGAATGTACGTTGCGGCTACCTCGGAGCTCGGGACGTCTCTTAGCGGCTCGTAACGCTAACGGCAGGGACTCGGAAAACGTGGCAATCTTGTGAAGACTCGTGAAGATTTTTCAACATGTTGAAAAATGTCCATGAGAGCCCCGAGTACCTACGAGCGGCTATTACCGTAATTCCCCGAGTTCGAATCAGGGGAAATTCGGGAGAACTCTTGAATTAGCTCGTACAGTGGAACAGCCCCATTACTAATTAATCGGTGGGAGTAAATAATTGGTTAAAAACTACCATGATACCTGTATTAATAAATCTAATTATGCTTGCGTAAAATGTCTTCCTTCCTTTCATAAAGACATTAAGTGTTGAAAGTGCGTGTGCGGCTCTGTGTATGCATGTGTGACTATGTATGAATATACGTGCAGCAAGTCTGTCATTTGTATTAGACCTCCGGTCACTCCTGCCATTGAACCTTTCTCCTGTAGTACTGTGTTTAGTTCAGGACACCACAGATGTAGAGAACAAGGGGTGAGCTGGAGTTTTACTGGAAAGATGCCAGCGTTGAGCAGCTTCTGCCCTGTGAAACACTCTGGAGGATTCTGCTGTTGTTTTGCGAGCGCAGAAGGTTTAAGGTGATTTTATCTTATTAAAATTATGCATGTTTTGACAGAATACGTAGGGAAAAAAAAACAGTTTCCAGTACCAGTGGCAGGGGACACAAATATAACGAGTCTGGCTGAAGAATCAGAAGCAACCTGAGGTAAAAAAAAAAACAACTTTGTTCTGATGTGCAATGTACTCATTGAACATCGGTAGAAATAGATTCACTAATAAAATTCTCATGAAGATTTACAGCACTCCCACTCCTCTTGGCTACATGAAGTCTTAAAAATATATCTGGCTTAGTTAATCATTCAGCCACATCTTATTTCAGGCACCGTGTTTTCTAACGTTTGAGAAAGCCAGCTACCTTAGGTTAAAAACAATTGCAAGAAACCTCATCAGAACATTTCAAGGAACAAACCAGTTCCGTGGAAGAGATTAGGTTGCCTGTTCATTATTCCGCCTCTGCTAAAAGGTTGAGCTACTGTTTCAAATTTTCCTGCCCTTTGGCTTTTCACAAGATGACAACCAACCCATTTCTGTGAGTTAAGATCGAATACAAAAGCAAGGAGAAGAATGTTCAAAGTCTACCTAGTCTTAGATGGATCACATGCTTATAGTTTGCGGTCGAGGCCAGCGCAGATCAAGAAAGGAAGACTCGAGGGTGCTTAGGATTCTTTCAGAGATTGAAATACACATTGATGAAAACAGAAGCCAGAGAACTAAGTTAGAGACTTTAAGGGAGTCGGAGTCATGGAGCATAGAGAGTTATGCAGCACAGAAACAGGCCCTTCACTCTAACTGGTCCATGGTGACCAAGATGCACCAACTGAGCTAATCCCCTTTGGTCGTGTTTGGCCCACATCCCTTGTCTATCTATAGACCTGTCCAAGAATCTTTTAAATAGTGTTATAATCCATGCCTCAACTACCTCCCTTGGTAGCTCATTCCATGTATCCACCACCATCTGGGTGAAAATGTTGCCCCTCAGGTTCCTATTAAATCTTTTCCCTCTCTCCTTGAACTGATGTTTGCTGGTTCCTGATTCCCCTATCCTGGGTAAAAGACTCTGTGCTTTCACCCTATCTATTTCCCTCATAGAGTCATAGAGTCTTGCAATGTGGAAGCAGGCCCTTCAGCCCAACTTGCCCACACTGGCCAATGTGTCCCATCTACCTGTCGTGTGTTTTTATACACCTCTACAAGATTACTTCTCAGCCTCCTCCGCTCCAAGGAATAAAGTTCTAACTTTCCCAGCCTTTCCCTATAGCTCAGGCCCTCAATTCCTGGCCTCTCCTGACCATGTTAGAGTCCTAGTCACACAGCATGGAAACAGACCATTCGGCCCAACTTGCCCACACCGACCAACATCTCCCATCTACACTAGTCCCACCTGCTTGAGTTTGACCCATATCTTTCAAAGCCCGTCCTATCCATGTACCTATCTATATGTTTCTTAAGTGTGCAATAAATGATCACTAAAAATTCCATGTCGGGCAGATGATATTAAATCCACAATCAAAAGAGAATTAAAGAATTGATTAGATTAAGTGTTCCAAAATAATAAGCTTGCTAGACAACGGATTTCTCTGGCACAAAACTAGATGCAATTCCATCAAATGTTGTAGCAAGAGAACTGAAGCAGTCCCCTTGCCCAAAAGCACAAGTAATTGCAGAGAGCTGTAGATGTAGCCCAGTCCATGACACAGACCAGATTTCCCAACATTTACTTAATCTCCACTTCACGCTGCCTTGGAAAAGCAGCCAACATCTTCAAATACTTGTCCCACCCCGGTTATTCCTCTTTCTCCCTCCTCCCATCCGGCAGTAGGTACCGAAGCATGAAAGCGCGCACCTCCAGACTCAGAAACTGCTTCTTCCCATCTGTTATCAGGCTTCTGAACAGTCCCTCGATAAACTAGTACCATCCGAATCATCTGGATCCCAGTAAGGACATTGGACTTGTCTGTGGAACTGAGGCACTACAATGGTGATAACTGTATTCTGCACTCTCTATCTTACCCTTTGCTTCTAACAATTGTACTTGTTTGACTTGATCAGTTTCTAACGGATCTGTTTGGATTGCATGCAAAACAAAGCTTTTCACTATATCCAAGAACAGCAACAGCAAACGCTCAAGACTTTGGACTCAGTTAAGGGGCTGCTTCCCATTCTTCTTGTTTTATATATTTAGCATATAGGATTAACCACCAGAAAGCATAATCACCCTTAAACAATCAGACTTCAAAACAGCATTTATAATTGCATTATTTGCCTGCGTATTACACTGTTCTGGTACCAGAGCAAAGCATTGATAAAGATTCAATATAACATTTGGCGGAATAAAAATAAGTCTGCTACTTTGAAATTGCCCACAGATAAAGGAAGTTCTGAATTTGTTAATAATGTTCTTTATTATTTGGCTTTGAAAGGAAGTTAATTGGTTCGAGGATTATACCCATGACTGCAGGCTCTTGTTTTAACCACATTAGGATGTGGGATTCTGCTGTGTTTTCCCACTGGCTCATGAGATAATAAAATAAGCACCTGGAATGAAATACAGTACTTGGGCAATTTGAAAAAATGGCTAAATTTAGCATTTGCCCATTTGATAAGACAGTGGAATAATCTTGTTTTTTAAACCTGCAACAGGTTGGTCCTCTATAAAGAAAGTTATGGGCCTGTTCCACTTTGGCGAGTTTTTTCGGTCGACTGTTATAGTTGTATCAGGACGCCGAAAAAACGGCGACTGGACCCCTCCTACGACAATGTCTACGACAATGTCTACAACAACCTACTTCCTAGTCGACGTCAAGCTACGGCAAGCTACCGACAACCGGCGATCCATTAGGACGTCCACCTACCACCACACCTACGACAACCTACATCATCCTGGCGACAGCACCTACGTCATCCTGGCAACAGTACGTACGTCAGGCTACGATCGTTGGCATCAAGCCCACGGACGCCGAATGTTGGCGAAATGTTTTGAACATTTCGAAATCCAGCAATGACCACAAAAAAGGTACAACTCTTTGGACGACTGAGGAGACCATCACCCCGGCGACCATGTGGCGACAGCCTAGTCGCCTGTAGTCGCCTAAAAAATCACCTAAGTGGGACAGGGGCATAAGAATAAAGGGCTACACAGATTTAGAGCATGTGCGGTTTAGTTTAGTTTAGAATTACAGCCTGGAAACAGGCCCTTGAGCCAACGAGCGATCATCTGTACACTAAAACTATGCTACACACAAGGGGCAATTTTTACCAAAACTAATTAACCTACAAATCTGTACGTCTTTGGAATGTGGGAAGAACTGTATATTGTTCATGTATTACTGCTAATAAGCACAGTATGCTCAAACAATTGTTAATAGAATAAAATGCAGAAGGTTTATTGAAAGATGGAACTGAAAATTATGTTGCATTTCTAGCCAACTAATACCATCTTACAGTCTGACATTTTGAATATATTGTGGGTTCAATTGTTTGATTAATTTGAACACTAATTATTATTTAAAAAAATGACTTTTTCACACAGAGAGTTGTGAGTCTGTGGAATTCTCTGCCTCGGAGGGTGGTGGAGACCAGTTCTCTGGATACATTTAAGAGAGAGCTAGGTAGGGCTCTTAAAGATAGCAGAGCCAGGTGATATGGGGGGAAGGCAGGAACGGGGTACTGATTGGGGATGATCAGCCATGATTACATTGAATGGCGGTGCTGGCTTGACGGGCCGAATGGCCTACTCCTGCACCTACTGTCTATTGTCTATTGACCATAAGAAATCGAAGTAAAAGTAATTTTTTGTTGGCTCCAGAGTCAAATTGGTCGAATAAAATGCCCTTGCATAAGCCTGGCAAATATATTTGTTGAAATGTCATCATGACCTTCCTTTTTATCCATTATGTGATTGTGTGAAGAATGTAATATTTCAGCATTGCGATGTTACATTTCTAGAGGAAAAAATCCATTGCCAGGTGGAAGATCGGAAACTGCACCCTAGCTTGTGGGAGAGTCATTCAGAAGTCCGATAACAGGGAGGGTTTCCAAGTCTGATGGTACGTGCTTTCAAGCTTTCGTATCTTCTGCTTGATGGATGGAGGGAGAAGGGGGAATCAGCGGGGTGAAGAAGGTCCTTGATTGAAGCTGTTGGCTACTTTCCTGAGGCAGCATAAAGTGTGCATGGAGTCAAAGGTGGGGAATCTAGACTGTGCGATGGACTGGGCTACATCCCACAACTCTCTGCAATTTCTTGCAGTCGTGGATGAGAGCTGTTGCCAAGCCAAGCTGTGATGCAAGCTCACAGTTGGCTTTCTACGCAGCATGTGCAGAAGTTGGGTAGAGTCGTTATAGACGTGCCAAAATGTGCTTTGTCTCCTGAGGAAGCAGAGTCGTCGGTGTGCTTACTTGGCCGTAGCTTCAATGAGCTTATCAATAAATCTTTTAACTTGAAAAATAAGAGGAATAGAGACCAGATGCTTCTACTTGTTTCTTTTTATATCCCAAATACTTGCCAAGGCAAGGAGGGGACTTCTTTCATGTTGAATCTAAACTGGAGATTATGGTAAAGGAGTCATACAGCATGACCCTTCAGCTTAACTTATCCTTGCCAACCAAGATTCCCCACCTAAGGTAGTCCCATTTGGCCCATGTCCCTCTCAACCTTTCCTATCCATGTACCTGTCCAGGAACAATTATATCTTCCTGACAAAAAGGAGTATATCTAATTACAGCACCCTTCCGATGGAGAATTTGGGCATCTTCGGCTCTGGTTCACAAATGTTTTGGCCATTTCAAATGCACCTTCACTTTGGTAATAGGCTACTTTGGTAATAGCACTATCAGGCAGAAAAGACACTGACCGTTACGGTATTTACGCCAATTATTGTCTGCCTAAGTAGGACTAAAGTTAGATGGGATGATTAAATCTATCCACCCAGGGAATCCAAAATTCAAGAAGAAGAACGTTCTGCATAGTTTTTACCTAACATGAGTAATATCCTGATGGGTGCAAGCCTTTCATAGGTTCTAGGAGTAGAATTAGGCCATTCGGCCCATCAAGTCAACTCCTCCATTCAATCATGGCTGGTCTATCTTTGCCTCTCAACCCAATACTCCTGCCTCTTCCCATAACCCCAGACAACCGTACTAATCAAGAATCTTTCAATCTCAACCTTAAAAATATCCATGGACTTGGCCACAGCAGAAATGAATTCCACAGATTCACCACCCTCTGACTAGTGAAAATCTTCCTCACTTCCTTTCTAATGTCACATCCTTTTATTCCGAGGCTGTGCCCTTTGGTCCTAGACTTTCCCACTAGTGGAAACATCCTCTCCACATTCACTCTAAGCAGGCCTTTCTAATGGGAGTAATGTTTTATTCATTGTGGGATCACGGAGACAAGTTAAGAAGGGTTTATGATTCCGTGAAGCGAGCAAGAGAGTTGTTGGACAGATGATAAGGGACGGATGTGGAGATTGCTCAGATTTTTGGGGCCAAAGGCTGCCAGATGATTGGGGAGGGGGTGGTTAGAGTGGACCTCTGATTGAGGGAGACCCAAGGAATAAATGGGGTTTTCTTCCTCTGCCTGGGACATACAAGGTTTAGGAAGGGCAGTGTGATGTTCAGGAAACAGCTACCGCCTGAAACGTGTTATTAATTCAGAAGATAGACGCAAAATGCTGGAGTAACTCAGCGGGGCAAGCAGCATCTCTGGAGAGATGGAATGGGTGTCGTTTCGGGTTGAGACCCTTCTTCAGACCGAGAGCCAGTGAAGAGGGAGTCCAGAGATATGGAGGGGTAAGGTGTGAAAACAACAGTTCAAAGCAGACGGTGATAAGGAAATGTCGAATGGCACATTATTGGCTATGGGGAAGGTGACAAGGAGGCACACAATCAGTAAAATTAATCAGGAGGATGATGAAACTAGTCGGAGAACCAGGGTGGGGGTGGGACGGGGAGAGAGGGAAAGCAAGCGTTACTGGAAGTTAGAGATATCAACACTCATACCGCTGGGTTGTAAGCTGCTCAAGCGAAATATTTAGATGATGGTGATGGATGTAATAGATCTTCCTGAAACTAATGATGTCTGCTTAGCTATTCCACTCAGAAAGGCCTACAAACACTTATGTTCAGAATGACAACTGATTTGACGTCTGTGCAACTGACAAGCCAGTCTGAATGAAGTGGTCAGGGCAATCATTAATCTTGGTGCCAGGTATCTCAATCCCATCTACCAAAATACCCCTTAGCAACACTCCAACACAGAGAGATAGTGTACCAGTGTCTGTCTCAGTATCTAATCCTCATTCTGAAGATGTAAAATGTGTTATGCATTTGTTCTCTGCCTAGAGTCACCATAGATTTGGCCTTGATTATGTTCACTGGATTTATCGTGCAGTTATATCCTTCGGGGATTTCAAATCCACAGATCTATTAACAAAGTGCACAGAAACATATATATATAGATATATATATATATATATATATTTCACTCGTTCAGGGCAAAAATACGATCACTGACTCCAATGAAGCATTGGACAGATTAATGCGATCAACAAAAAGAGAGAGATTAATAAAAACAAAATTATTCAAACCTTATTAAAATGGATCTACTTCCACTTGAAACCAAAGGATATGAATAGAACAAGTTACTGGGTTTCAAACTGCACTACAGTATACCGTGCATGGAGATTCATGATATAAGCAATGAAACATATTGCTGTGAATCATGAAATGTGGATTGCAGAAGTCCCATTTTATTCCCAAGCTCCTGAATAACAACGATAATTCATCTAACAAGCCCAGCTTGTCACGATGGGGATGTCTGTTTCAGGTTGGCCTTTGTGAGTGCACTTGAGCAGAAGGGTCTGGTCCCATGATCTTTCAGAGGCACCGATGAAATTGGTGTGGCATGGAGTTCATGGAAAAGAGAGAAGAATAAGACTTTGTCGCACGGAGAGGTTTGCGGTTATTAATTTCAGGTCAGAAAGCAAAGGCATAACATTCTGGCCCATTGCTGCAGACCTTGCTGGCTAGCTGGGTGGGCAATGGGTTGTCGATTGGTCTCAGGTGTTCATTAGACTTTAAAGACTATTATTTTCATAATAGCAGTCAGCTCCATTTTACTTCTGCAGAACCTAATGCGACTTATGCTGACACACTGGCGCAATGGCAAATGAAATGTTAAACCTCCATTTAAATCAGTTAATCCTGATAGACATCTTATTGCGCACAATAGATTTGTTGTATTTTATCAAATATTTTGCTGCGTATGAAATTTGAAAGAACGTTCTGCTCAATGAAGTATTTTTCTTGGATTGTAAGTATATTTCCTTCCATGTGTTCTTTTTGTGCATTTGTACCAGATTTATGCATTTGGAAAGCATTTTAAATCAAATGTTACCATGTGGTGTAAGAAATCTCGGCAAAGCCCAATGAATGTCAATTCCTACTGCTCGTGTGAAAGAAGTGCTGGCTACTCCATTTTGTGTCAGTTAAGAATGAATTATATTGCAAGGTGTGCCTGGAACCATCATGGTTTGAGTGAATAAAGAGAACAGATTTTTTGTTTCACTGTCATAAGCGAGAAACATTCGTTTTTTTCCCCAGCAATCTGTAAATTGAGCCTAATCTCATTGGGTGGTACGTAACTCTTCCATAAGATTCATTCTCAGTCTTCCCCGGGACAGGACTTCAGCATAGAGCTATTGTGGGTCACATTGTCAGGGGTTATGGGGGGGGGGAGGGAGGCAGGAGAAATGGGGTTGAGAAGGGTAGATAGATCAGCCTTGATTGCATGGCAGAGTAGACTTGATGGGCTGAATGGCCTAATACTGCTCTCATAACTTGTAAATTCACGAACAAGAGTGGGTTAACATATGATGAGCGTTTGACAGTACTGGACATCTACTCGCTGGAGTTTAGATGAGGGGGAATCTCATTGAAACATCGAATAGTGAAAAGCCTGGATAGAGTGGATGCGGAGAGGATGTTTCCACTAGTGGGAAAGTCTAGCACCAGAGGTCATACCCCCAGAATTAAAGGATGTTCCTTTAGGGAGGAGATGAGGAGGAATTTCTTTAGTCAGAGGGTGGTGAATCTGTGGAATTAATTGCCACAGAAGGATGTGGAGGCTGTTGCTGGATATTTTTAAGGCAGAGATAGATAGATTCATGATTAATACGGGTGTCAGAGGTAATGGGGAGAAGGCAGGAGAATGGGGTTGGGAGGGAGAGGTTAATCAGCTATGATTAAATAGTGGAGTAGACTTGATGGGCCAAATGGCTTAATGCTGCTCCTATAACCTATGAACATGAACAAGAGCAGACATGGGCTGCAGATTTCATGATGTTATTTACACCTGTTGTTGTAGTTGGGAACTGCCAAAGGCAAAGATAATGCAACTGGAATCAGATCGAGTTCATTTATTGACAGGACTCTCAGATGATTGGTGCCTTTCTTTCAACATTTTAGGACAACCAAGCAGATATCCTGACTGATTTTGGTTTTGTTTAGTTCTAGCCTTCGAATTATACATTTATTTTAATCAAAGTCAGAACTTGTCATGGTCGATTGGAACTCTCTGGATTGCTGGTTTGGTACCAGACCGTTAGACTATCATTGTTCCAGTACATTATATTGTTCAAAGGTGGTGAATCTGTGGAATTATTTCCACTGGAGGCTGTGGAGGCCATCAGTGGATATTGTTATGGCAGAGATAAATAGATTATTGATTAGTACGGGTGTCAGATGTTATAGAAACATAGAAACATATAAAATAGGTGCAGGAGTAGGCCATTCGGGCCTTCGAGCCTGCACCGCCATTCAATATGGTCATGGCTGATCATCCAACTCAGTATCCTGTACCTGCCTTCTCTCCATACCCCCTGATCCCTTTAGCCACAAGGGCCACATCTAACTCCCTTCTGTGGCAGAGAGTTCCAGAGATTCACCACTCTCTGTGTGAATGGGGAGAAAGCAGGAGAATGGGGTTCGGAGAGAGAGATAGATCAGCCATGATTGAATGGCCGAATGGCCTAATTCTTCTCCTGTCACATGATCTAATGATTATTCATTTGCTTAAGATCAATTCTTCATCTAATATTGCATGTATGCTGCATATAGTAAAACAAAATGTCTTGTTTGGTTGGAAGCTGCCTGGCTCCACTGAGTTTTCATCCAAATACCAACTTCCATCTCTCAAAATTCATTGAATTGTGACAATATAAATCTTTTTAAAGAAGTGCCGGGTGACATATATATTACTGTGAAGACTGAAAAGTTTTCCGAACAAACTCAGTCTGGTGACACTGAACTATCTTCTTGAGCCATCGCTGCCCTTCTGCCCCAGCGATATATACACCTATACTGTAGAATCAAGGAACTGCAGATGCTGGTTTAAATGGAAGAAAGACACAAAATGCTGGAGTAACTCAGCGGAACAGGAGGCATCTCCAGAGAGAAGGAGTGGGTGACTTAGACAATAGACAATGGACAATAGGTGCAGGAGTAGGCCATCCGGCCCTTTGAGCCAGCACCACCATTCGATGTGATCATGGCTGATCATCCACAATCAGTACTCCATTCCTGCCTTTTCTGCCTATCCCCTGACTCTGTTATCTTTAAGAGCCCTATCTGGCTCTCTCTTGAAAGTATCCAGAGAATCGGCCTCCACCGCCCTCTGAGGTAGAGAATTCCACAGACTCACAACTCTCAGTGTGAAGAAGTGTTTTCTCATCTCCGTTCTAAATGGCTTACCCCTTATTCTTAAACTGTGTCCCCTGGTTCTGGATTCCCCCAACATCGGGAACATGTTTCCTGCCTCTAGCGTGTCCAAACACTTAATAATCTTATATGTTTCAATAAGATCCCCTCTCGTCCTTCTAAATTCCAGAGTATACAAGCTCAGCCACCCCATTCTCTCAGCATATGACAGTCGCGCCATCCTGGGAATTAACTTTGTGAACCTACAAGGCACTCCATCAATAGCAAGAATGTCCTTCCTCAAATTTGAAGACCAAAATTGCGCACAATACTCCAGATGTGAACTTTTTGGGCCAAGACCGTTCTTGAGACTGAGAGTCAGCGGAAAGGAAGTGCTGGAGTAACTCAGCAGGTATTCCAGTTTCTGTGGAGAACATGGATCGGTGACGTCTCGGGTGGAGACCCTTCTTTGATGTTTGTCATGAGGTTGCTTAGCTCTGTCTTTGAATGCAGCTCCCTACCTGGTTAACACACGTAGACGTACGTTTCAGGTTTGCCACCGAGAGAGCCAGATGCAGTTCACGGCATGTCCTCCAATACTTCTCATTGATCCAAATTGTTCTGTTTAGTTTAGAAATGGAAACAGGCCCTACAGTCCACCAAGTCCATGCCGACCATCGATCACCCGCTCACACTAGTTCTATGTTATCCTACTTTCGCATCCACCCCCCGACTCACTCGGAGCAAATTATAAAGGCCAATTAACCTACAAACCTTTGGGGCGTGGATCAGGACATTAGAGCAGCCCGTTCTCACAACCTTCTTTTACACATCAGGAACATTGCAATACAATGACTTTTTCTCCCTCAGGTTTGTATTGTTGAAATTCTCAATCATTTCATTAATTCTATTAATTCTTGCATGTGCTTCAAGATGAAAGATAGAAGATGATTTTTCACATTCAGGTGAATGCCAGCACTGATGTTTAGTTTCGAGACACAGCGCGCAAGCAGGCCCTTCGGCCCACCGAGTCCGCACCGACCAGCGATCCTCGCACACTAACACTATCCTACACACACTAGGGACAATTTACATTCACACCGAGCCAATTAGCCTACAAACCTGCACGTCTTTGGAGTGTGGGAGTAAACCAAAGATCTCGGGGAAAACCCACGCAGGTCGAGAGGAAAACGTACAAACTCCGTACCGACAGCACCCAGAGTCGGGATCGAACCCAGGTCTCTGGGGCTGTAAGTGCTGTAAAGCAGCAACTCTACTGCTGCGCCACTTAAGACTATCTAGCAAATCGTGATCGGGGCACTTAGAAACTTACAGTAGCTGAGGCCATTTATCAGAAACGTCTTAAAACCTCAACCCTCATTTCCTGCACCTTGGGCTTTTCAAGCTCTGCCAGAGGTGGTTTTTACTCATGGTGACATAGTGACTTATAACACTGGGGTACCTTTCCAGGCCGACAGGATAAAAATGCCCTCTCTCCAAAATGACTTCAAATCGGTTACATTAAGCAGAGAAGCTATAAGAACAGCTCATGTGAGAAATATGCTGGGGTGCCGGAGAATCTTCGACAAAGATGTGGTTAATGTTGCTGGCATAATAGCTCGATAGTCTGATGAAAAGAGACCTGAAGCATTACAGATTTATTGCCTGAGCTCGGCCGAACGGGGCAGTTTCATGCGACACTTTCCAGCACGTTGATGTCAATGATACAACAAGGCCATCATTTATACTGTATGGTATCCAAGTCTGTTCATCGTACAAAATTGTTGTGTCGCACAGCCACTCACTGAAATTATATCAGTTCTGAACCAATCAGCCTGCTCAGAATTTGGACTTGGCAAGGCGCAATGTTCCCTCAGTTGCAGAATATTGACTAATAAATATGGTGGGTAAAGTTTAGTTTATTGACACGTGTACCGAGGTACAGTGAAAAGCTTTTTGTTGCGTGGTATCCAGTCAGCTTAAAGACTGTACATGATTACAATCAATCTGTCCACAGTGTACAGATACAGGATAAAGGGTATAACATATAGTGCGTGATAAAGCCCAGTAACGTCCGATCTCACACCTGGAGTATTGCGTACAGTTTTGGTCTCCAAGTCTGAGGAAAGACATTCTTGCCATAGAGGGAGTATAGAGAAGGTTCACCTGACTGATTCCTGAGATGTCAGGACTTTCATATGAAGAAAGACTGGATAGACTCAGCTTGTACTCGCTATACTTTCAAAGATTGAGGGGGGATCTTATAGAAATATACAAAATTCTTAAGGTGTTGGACAGGCTAGATGCAGGAAGATTGTTCCCGATGTTGGGGAAGTCCAGGACAAGGGGTCACAGTTTAAGGATAAAGGGGATATCCTTTAGGACCGAGATGAGAAAAACATTTTTCACACAGAGAGTGGTGAATCTCTGGAATTCTCTGCCACAGAAGGTAGTTGAGGCCAGTTCATTGGCTATATTTAAGAGGGAGTAAGATGTGGCCTTGTGGCTAAAGGGGCCATGGGGTATGGAGAGAAGGCAGGTACAGGATACTGAGTTGGATGATCAACCATGATCGTATTGAATGGCGGTGCAGGCTCGAAGGGTCGAATGGCCTACTCCTGCACCTATTTTTTATGTTTCTATGTTTCTAAAGAGTGTATGTGGGTCTTCAAATAGGAAGGTGGTAGCTCAAGACTATGCTCTAGTTGTTGATAGGATGGTTCAGTTACTTGATGATAGCTGGGAAGAAACTGTCCCTGAATCTAGAGGTGTGCATTTTCACACTTCTGTACCTGTTGCCTGATGGCTGCAGCTCCACAGCGCCAGAGACCCAGGTTTGATCCTGACCCGCATTGTGTGTGAGAGCGGAGTTTGCATGCTCTCGCTGTGACCTCATGAGATTGACAAATTTTTGATTTGTACGGATGTCAGGGGTTAGGCAAGGCAAGGCAAGTTTATTTGTAAAACACCTTTCAACAACAAGGTAATTCAAAGTGCTTTACATAAAACATTAAAAGCATTGGAAAGAAACGCATATGAAATGACATTTAGATGTAAAACAATTATTAGATTATTCAGATAAAATCATTACAAAATTAAAAGCAATCAAATAAAATATTTATGGGGCAAAGACAGGATAATGGGGTTGAGAGGGAAAGATAGATCTGCCATGATTGCAAGGTGGAGTAGACTTGATGGGCTGAATGACCTTATTCTGCTCCTAGAACTTATGAACATGAGAATAGGAGCTTCACCCATACGGTGATAGGAGTTTGATCCTGACCTTCGCTGATGTCTATTTGGACATTTGCCCATTTTCCATGTTGATTTCTCCCAGTAGACCTTTATTTTCCACCATCAAAGGCTAGCTGGTTGCAGGTTAATTGTCTCTTGAGTGACTTGGTGGCAAAACAGTTGGGTTGTGGTCGAGTATAATAGATGTCAAGGAATGAAGTGGGAGAATGGGCAAGGCAGGAAATATGAAAGTGATGAGCTCCAATTGGCTTCAGCAATGCTGCCTGTTGCAATGCTGAACCTCCTCCATAGGATCAATGTTCATCTCTTTGGTTCATTTCAATGTAGAGCACAGCCACAGGCCCTTTGGCCCACAAACTCTGTGCCACAAACATAATGCTAAGTTAAATTCATCTCCTCTGCCTGCGTGTGATGCATCTCTTTCCACTCCCTGCATGTGCCGATCTAAAAGCCTCTGAATACATCTATATCGCATCTGCCTCCACCACCGCTCCTGGCAGCATGTTTGCAGGCACTGAAAACACTTGGTCCCTTGCAATGAAAGTGTGGGAAATACTGGGCATCACATTTTTACCTCCTTTCTTCCTGCCATCCATGTTCTCAAGCAATCCTTCTCAATGAAGCAGTGATTGACTTGTACCCGTAATAAGCTGTTCTCATGGTTCACATTGCATCCTCCACACTACTTAAGCCAAAACGTTGGCGGAGAAGACCATTCAGTCTGCAAATGTGGCCCTAGTTACTTATTATTTGGTACTTGTTACTTTAATTTTTCACCCCACATCAATGGGTTATGGGGGAGAAAGCAGGAGAATTGGGTTAGGAGGGAGAGATAGATTCAGCCATGATTGAATGGTAGAGTAGACTTAATGAGCCTAATTCTACACCTATCTCTTCTGATCTTATGAATGCTAACACATCTCTATCCCCAGCCTCCAATATTATTCTTAGCAAACTTGATGTTAACTCAAGAAATATTCTCTGGCCATCCAGACTCCACATCAATATCAATGATCTTTGATAATGAACATTTTCAGCTCAGATTTCCAGTGCTACACTACCTTCCTCTTGTATTAGTAGAACATTGCTGTGTAGAATGGCTAACATAGAGTTAACTTCTGTTGCACGATTCTGGTCTGACTATTTTGGAAACCTTTTGTGTAGGTCATTGTATTCTGTGCAAAGTAAGGCATTCATCTCTTACGCCTGTGCCTCTGTGAATTCCATGGCAGAAATCAACTCTAAATATACTTTCTTGATCTTACTCCATCGCTTTCCCATTTTTTCTTTCCCCTCTCAAATGCTGTGTTTGAATTTGGCTTCAAGAAATGTTGAAGTTATAACCAATGCAGCCAAAAAAATGCTTTCTATATAAAAAAAACTCATATTAGTTATCTAAAATTGGTGTTCTCTTTCTATGGATCACTGGCAAACAGTAACACTCTTCCTTAATTAATCTGAAGAAGGGTCAGGACACAAACCGTCACCTATCCATGGTCCATACCCGACCCGAAACATCACCTATCCATACCCTCCAGCAGTCTGAAGAAGGGTCCTAACCCAAAACATCACCTATCCATATCCTCCTGAGATGCTGCCCCACCTGCTGAGTCACCCCCCAGCATTTTGTGCTTTTTTGTTCCCCCTTAATTAGCCTTCTGAAATCTCATGACAGTAAAAGCAATTTTGACTGCATTCCCAAGATCAATGAATACAGGGTGGCACGGTGGCACAGCGGTAGAGTTGCTGCCTTACAGAGACCCGGGTACGATCCTGACTATGCATGCTTGTCTGTATGGCGTTTATTCGTTCTCCCCGTGGCCTATGTGGGTCTTCTCCAGGATCTTCCCACACGTCAAAAACGTACAGGTTTGTAGCAAATTCGCTCGGAATAATTGTAAATTGTCCCTAGCATGTGTAGGATTGTTCTAGTGTGCAGGGATCACTGGTCGGCGTTGACTCGGTGGGCCGAAGGGCTCGTTTCCGCACTGTATCTCAAAACTAAACTAAACTCAAATTTTGAGCCATTCATTATTACAATGTGTGCTCAACTTTGTATCATCAACGGGAATCTGCTTTGCAACTTAATGAACACTTCCAAACTTTTCTTTGAAAATGCACTTCTAATTCATGAAAGAAACATTTCTGATGAGAAAAGATTGCAATAATATTAGACAGCATTTTCTGAGGGACTCAGCACTAGACCACTTGATTGAGTCTATAAAATATCTCATCGTCTTATTCTCAAAATCAAAGCAGCAGTATGATGATATAACTTCAACTTGACTGGATGATTGCATCTCTAATAACACTCAAAAGATTTTATACCATTCAGGATTAAACAGCCTTTACTTTAGTTTAGTTTAGAGATACAGCGCTGAAACAAGCCCTGTGGCCCACCGAGTCCGCACCGACCAGCGATCCCCGTACACTAACACTATCCTATGCACACTAAGGACAACATACAATTTTACCAAATCAATTAGCCATTTCCTGCATGTCTTCGGAGTGTGGGAGGAAACCGGAGATCCCGGAGAAGACCCACGCAGCTCACGGAGAGAAAGGACAATCTCCATACAGACAGCACCCGTAGTCAGGATCGAACCTGGGTCTCTGGCGCTGTGAGGCAGCAACTATACCACTGCGTCACCGTGCCACCCTCTCCAGGACTGGATCTCATCTATAACCTGACATTCATTCACTCCTTTCCCATTATCCTGGTGTGCATCATCTGCACTGGAGATACTTTGTGAGACTATTGTGACTTCAGTTCCTAAAATCTGGACTTCTACCACCTAGAGCATGGATTCCCAATCTGGGGTACATTTCACCTATCCAGGGGATAAATTTCACCTACCCAGGGGGAAAATTTGTTGATTCTGGATTTGTACATATTTTTTCTCATTGACTGACTGTGTTTGGTTCTGGTATATTGGTATCTGTTCATCATTAGTTGTTCTTAAATAAGTGAAATAATATTGTTATGTGCTATTAAAGTTGCCAGGGGTAAACGGGACGCCAATAGTTTGGGAACCGCTGACTTAGAGGGACAAGAAGAGCAATTTTCAAAGAGAACCACAATTTATAATGTTTCTGTTTCAGAGACATTATATTCTGATTTAGAAATATATTATAATTAATATGATGCCACTTGGTCAAAATTCTACCCTTCAACAGAGTGGAAGAACCTTCATGATAAAAACCACAGGCGTTCAAGAAAGCTTCTCTCCATAATTTTCTTAAGGACAATTATGAATGAACAAATAAATGTTGGTTTATCGCCTTTCCCTAAATCTTCAGTTTAAACCTGCATCTACAGTTCCTCCCTACATAAATAAATTTAGATGTTGCCAGTGTCACCCATATATCAGTCTGAAGAAGGGTTTCGGCCCGAAACGTCGCCTATTTTCCTCGCTCCATAGATGCTGCTGCACCCGCTGAGTTTCTCCAGCAATTTTGTGTACCTTCACCCATATATCATGTATGTGGAACGGGGTACTGATTGGGGATGAACATATTGAATGGCGGTGCTGGCTCGAAGGGCCGAATGGCCTACTCCTGCACCTATTGTCTATTGTGGAAAGGAAAACAGGGCAGCACAGTGGCGCAACGGTAGAGTTGCTGCCTTACACTGCCAGAAACCCGGATTTGATCCGGACAATGGGAGCTGTCTACGTGGAGTTTTTACTTTCTCTCCGTGACCCGCATGGCTTTTCCCCGGGTGCTGCGATTTCCTCCCACACTCCAAAGATGCACAGGTTTGTGGGTTCATTGGCTTCGGAAAAAATTGTAAATTGTCCCTAGTGTGTGTAGGATACTACTAGTTTACCGGGTCGATGCGGACTCAGTGGGACATAGGTGGGACGATGCGGACTCAGTGGGTCGATGTGGACTCAGTGGGACGAAGGGCCTGTTTCCACACTGTATCTCTAAGACTAAATTAAATTTTCAACCTAGAAAGGTAAATTTGACTTCCTGGTTCAGATCATCATGGGCGGCACTGTGGCGCAACTGTTAGGGCAGCTGCCTCCCTGCGCCAGAGAGACAGGTTCAATCCTGACCTCGGGTGCTGTCTGAGTGGAGTTTTCATGTTCTCTCCGGCTGCATGGGTTTCCTCGTGTGCTCTGGTTTCCTTGCACATCTCAAAAAAACATGCAGATTTGTAGGTTAGTTGGCCTCTGTAAATTGTTCCTAGTGTGTAGGGAATGGGTGGGTAAGTGGAATAACTAGTGTGATTGAGTGATCGATGGCCGTCGTGGACTCGATGGGCCGAAGGGCCTGTTTCCATGTTGTATCTTTCTATCAATCGCTCAGTAAATACCAAACTAACATTATAAAGATGTAGGAAGGAACGACAGATGACGGTTTACACCAAAGATAGACACAAAATGCTGGAGTAACTCAGCGGGACAGGCAGCATCTCTGGAGAGAAGGAATGGGCGACATTTCGGGTTGAGACCCTTCTTCAGAAGGAAGAAGGTTCTCGACCCGAAACGTCGCCCATCCCTTCTCTCCAGAGATGCTGTCTGTAACTTTATAAAGGAATCTTGTGCTGCAAAAAAGATTTAAGTATTTCATTGTTTTCAAAATTTATTTTTTGATGATATGATAATAAACTTGCTGTTGGTTGTATGTTAGATGGTTGTATGTTCAACTTTGAGTCCCGAAATCTCGCCTCAAGCTTCGGTGAAATTAAATTGTTTGCGGCGATGTTGCGGGGAAACTTAGTCTATAGTCGTGCACGTACCGTCAGCTCATTCACTTGTTCAGCCTCCGTCATAAATCAATAAATTAACTGCATAAAAACCCAGCTGTATTATTGATCGTCCTTATGTTGCATGGCTTTTAAGAACAGGTTGTAACAAAAAACATGCTTCAAACTCAATAGGCTGAAAAAAAGATTTGATATATAATGATTTCACGATGATCACCTTTAGAAATTTGCGGAAGTTTTGAAGATTCAGTGGCAATAGATGCGTATGTTTTCATTCATTCAAAGGATGCAAGTTTTAAAGGCTGAGCCAATATTTAATTGTCCTTGAAGGATTGGTCGGGAGTTACAGTCGTAAACAGCCGCAGACCTCGAAGTGTGGATAAATTCAGGGGCAGTTTCTTCCCAGCTGGTCATATAAGATAAAAGCAGAATTAGGCCATTCGGCCCTTCAAGTCATCTCCATTCCATCATGGCAGATCTATCTCTCCCTCCTAACCCCATTCTCCTGCCTTCTCCCGATAACTCCTGACAGTCGTGCTAATCAAGAGTTTATCTATCTTGGCCTTAAAGGTATCCATAGCCTCCTATGACAAAGAATTCCACAGATTCACTGACTAAAGAAATTCCTCCTCATCTCCTTCCTAAGGGGACATCCCACTCTCCCACTAGTGGAAACGTCCTCTCCACATCCACTCTGTCCAAGCCTTTCACTATTTGGCGAGTTTCAATGAGGTCTCCTCTCCAGCGAGTACAAGCCCAGTGCTGTCAAATGCGGATATCAGGCAACTGAACCATCCTACCAACAACTAGAGAGCAGTCATCAGCTATTATCTACCTCATTGGAGACCCTCAGACTATCTTTAATCGGACTTTACTGGACTTTGTTTTGCACTATTCATGTTATTCCCTTTATCAGGTATCTGTGCACTGTCGATGGCTCGCCTGTAACCATGTAGTGTCTTTCCGCTGACTGGTTAGCATGCAACAAAAAGCTTTGCACTGTACCTCGGTACATGTGACAATAGACTAAACTAAATCCACTATGCTGTTAAGTTGTTGGAAATTGACACAGCTTTGGGGAAGGAATGGTGATATATTTCCAAGTCTGGAAGGTGTGAGGCTTGGACGGCAACTACTAGTTTGTGGTGATCCCATGTCTTTGCTGTGACTTGTCTTTCTAGTTGGTAAATGTCGTCGATTTGGAAGGTGTTGTCTAAAAGGCCAGTCCCACTTGGGGGATCTAATCCACGAGTTCTGGCGAGTTTGCCCTCAACTCATACTCGCAGCATGGTCGACACGAGGTCGTAGGAGGTCTTCGTAACTCTCCTTCATGCTCGAGCGTGGTCTCCGCGTACCCTAGGCCTCAGCTAGGTTGCGGCGGTTTTTTTTCAATAGGTTAAAAAATGCCCGCGAGTAAAAAAAGGTCGCCATGGAAAAAATCAATATTTTTTTTACTCGTAGGTTTAGTCGGAGTAGGTCGGCATGTTAGTCGTAGGTAATCGAGGGTAGTCGAAGGTAGTCGTAGATAGTCTTCATCATAATCGAAGGGAGGTCGAAGGAGGTCGTCTTCACTCTCCACTACTCGACCTTACTGCCATGGGTGGCCCCACCAGGAGGATAGCTCCAGACGGCATCGCTCTCAGGATCTCAGGACCACACAAGCTTCTCCACAACGACAAGGTGACAATCCACAGAGAATATAACATAGGCAAATTGCCAAAAATAGATTAAAATCTATAGCTGTTTTATAAATCATATTAAGTCATTAGCAAATATAGAGCTAAAAATAGGTAACATTTCAGTCCCGAAACTGTTGGTTCTGATCTCTGCCCCAAGACTCTATCTGGCTTTGCAGAGTATTTATAGAATTTTTGCTTTATTTCAGTTTTCCAGCATAGGTTCGTAGTTTCTAGGAGTAGAATTAGGCCATTCTGCCCATCAAGTCTACTCCGCCATTCAATCATGACTGATCTATCTGTCCTTCTCAACCCCATTCTCCTGCCTTCCCCTCATAACCCCTGACACCTGAACTGATCAAGAATCTATCAATCTCCACCTTAAAAATACCCAATGACTTGATCTCCTCAGCATCTGTGGCGATGAATCCCACTGATTCGTCACCCTCTGACTGAAGAAGTTTCTCCTCAACTCCTTTCTAAAGGTACATCCTTTTATTCTGAGAATATGGCCTCTGTTCTGAGACTCTCCCACTAGTGGAAACATCCTCTCCACATGTGCTTTATCCAGGCCTTTCACTATTCTGTAAGTTTCAATGGTGTGCCCGCTCATCCTTCTAAACCACAGCAAGTACAGGCCCAGTGCCATCAAACACTCATCATATGTTAGCATCTGGGGAATTTTACTTTTGTAAGAGATCTGTGAAAGTAAAAGTGAGTTCCTTCGAAGATAATGGCAAAGCAGTGAGATAAAACATTTTGACTGAGTGTACAATGTAAATTTTAGATTGCAACTCGCTCTGGAGCATTTAACAGGATCAGGAGCCAACAAATGCCTTGCCGTGACTGATTACATGTTCAAGTTTAAGAGAGTCCATGAATGCATTGGTAGTGGTCTTGCAGAATTTCCTGTGTGCTTTATATGTTACCATAGATACAAGGTGGGAAAATGTCACCAAGCCTCTTCAAGGAAGAAGGAAACAAACAACAAAAAGTGAATTTATAATCTTATTGGAATCTATTTTGGGAGACATTTAAGCTGGGCACAGTATAATTAAACATAATAAACACAAATTTATGAAAAAGTAACTGTGCTGTCAAATCTCTGTATTTTAAGGGATAATTAGTATGATTAGTACAGAGAATATGTGGATGTGATATGTTCTGATTTTCAAGCGTACTCAAATGGATGGCGCACAACAGGTTATTACACTAGATTACAACTATAATAGATCTGTCGGGGTTGGATACTATTTGGAAGAGAGATAGAGAGAGAGAGAGGGGGGGAATAATCTGGTTACATTCAGAAGGCAGCAAGGAGTGCTAAAGCCAAATGCGAGCAAGAAATAGCAAGGGCGGCACGGGTGGCGCAGCAGTAGAGTTGCTGCCTTACAGTGTGCCCGAGGGTTCGATTCTGACCGCAGATGCCATCTGTACAGAGTTTGCACATTCTCTCTGTGATTGTGTGGGTTTTCCTCAGGTGCTCTCATTTCTTGTCACACTCCACATTTTTACAGGGTTTGGCTTTGAACAAAAAATTGTAAATTGTCCCTAGTGTGTAGGATAGTAAATTGTCCCCAGTGTACGGGGTGATCGCTGGTCGGCACGGACCCGGTGGGCCGAAGGGCCTGTTTCCGTGCTGTATCTCTAAACAAAAGTAAACTAAATGTGTACTGAGCCCATGAGGGGACACTGAGATAATGAACGATTTAAATACATATTATTTTGGAAAATGGGAGAAAAAGGGTCTCGTTTGTGAAAGAAAGCAACTTTAGATGCTAGGATTGGGTGTATTCTGTGTTTATATGCATTGATCATCGAAAGTCAATGTGCAAGTGCAGCAAAAGATTATGAAAGGAACTTGTAAATTTGTTTATTAATTGCAAAGTGGAGAATAAGTTTAAGAATGTTTAACATAATTACTTAGGGGGCTTGGAGAACCTAGAGCTCTAATCTCACAAGAAAGGATACACTTGACCTGCAGAGTTGTTTAAAGATACAGCGCAGAAACAGGTCCTTCGGCCCACAGAGTCCTCACCGACCAGCAATCCCCGCACACTAAAGAGCCTGTCCCACCAGCATGCGACTGCATGCGGCTAGCGCGACCTAACGTGGTCGCTTGAGCCGTACGGCCTCGCGGGGCCAGTCCCACTTCGATTGCCGGAGCCATATGGAGTTGTGCGGAGTGGCCCCGACATCGCGCGAAAAATGACATTGTCCAAAAATTCTGCGCGACAACGGCCTGTCAGCCCGCAGCCGCATTGAGGCCGTACGCAGCGCCACGACGTCGTACGCAGCGTCTCGATGCCGTACGCAGCATCTCGACGGCGTACGACTAGCGCGTAGCGTTGCGCGATGACATCACCGCCCAGCGAGCCGTTGCGTGATGACGTAACCGCCCGACGCTGTGCGACGTCCAAATTCAGTTGGCCCGCCTCCTGCCCAGCTGATTGGCGAGTATGATGTCGGGACCAGCCCCGCACAACTCCAGACGGCTCCGTGGTTGGAAGTGGGACCGGCCCCGCGAGGCCGTACGCCTCAAGCCACCACGTTTGGTGTCGCATGCTGGTGGGACAGGCCCTTACCGCTATCCTGCACACACGAGGGACAATTCTTTTTTTACAATCTATCAAACTACCTACAAAGCCAATCTACCTACATACCTGTACGTCTGTGGAGTGTGGGAGGAAACCGAAGACCTCGGAGAAAACCCACACGGTCACGGGGAGAAAGTACAAACTCCGTACAGACAGCACCCGTAGTCGGGATCGAACCCGGGTCCCCAGCGCTGCAAGTGCTGTAAGGCAGCAACTCTACCGCTGCGCCGTCCTTTATCAGATTCATGGAGTAGGAAAAGTTTAATAAAATAGACTACTAGAATGAGGACTTGTGTACAAGATTATGCAGAATGGGAAAATATTCTCTGGAATTTAAAAATGAGTGGTCTTGATGAAATGTATAACATTTTGAGAGGGCTTGATGGGGGTGAATGTTGAGGGTTTATCCTCCTCTCTGGTAAGAGAGATGATATTTAGGGGTCAGAGCCTCGAGGATAAAAGAGAAGTTATTTTATGACTGAAATGAGAAGTCATTTCTTCACTCATAAGTCTGAACCTTTGCAATTTCTTCCCCCCAGGCCGGTGGATACCCAGTTGATGAGTTTATTAGAAAACCGAAATAGATTTTTTTTTTTGGACACTGCGGGAATTAAAATGACGGAGCCTGAAAATGGACTTGACATAGAAAGCGACTTATCAAAGCATCACATAATCTCCTGCAGCTTCTACCTCTTCTGTTTTGAAGCCATGGTTCTCGCCTGCACTGCTGGACTGGTGGAATAAGAACTCTGCAGGTAGCTGAGCAAACCTCCACTGTGTGTAACAGCATGGTTGTGATTTTGAGGATTCAAATACAATGATCCAGATATCTAGGGCCACAGTACTCTTGTAATATTCACATTTAGATACATACTGCATGAAACAGGCCCTTCAGCCTAATTTAGACATAGAAAATAGGTGCAGGAGGAGGCCATTCGGCCCCTCGAGCCAGCACCGCCATTCATTGTGATCATGGCTGATCATCTCCTATCAATAACCCGTGCCTGCCTTCTCCCCATATCCCTTGATTCCACTAGCCCCCAGAGCTCTATCTAACTCTCTCTTAAATCCATCCAGTGACTTGGCCTCCACTACCCTCTGTGGCAGAGAATTCCATAAATTCACAACTCTCTGGGTGAAAAAGGATTTTTCTCACCTCAGTCTTAAATGACCTCCCCTTTATTCTAAGGCTGTGGCCCCTGGTCCTGGACTCACCCAACATTGGGAACATTTTTCCTGTATCTAGCTTGTCCAGTCCTTTTATAATTTTATATGTTTCTATAAGATTCCGCCCCCTCATCCTTCTAAACTCCAGTGAATACAAGCCTAGTCTTTTCAATCTTTCCTCATATGACAGTCCCGCCATCCCAGGGATCAATCTCGTGAACCTACGCTGCACTGCTTCAATCACAAGGATGTCCTTCTTCAAATTTGGAGACCAAAACTGTACCCGATACACGATACTCCAGATATACAACTGCAGAAGAACCTCTTTACTCCTATACTGAAATCCTCTTGTTATGAAGGCCAAATGTGGTCTCAATATAGACATAGAACAGTCAAGTACAGGAACAGGCTCCTAGAACTTATAAAGTAGCTGCTTGGGAGGATCAACATTTTTGTGAAGACCTGTTTTTCAGGCATCCCAACAAATGTACTTCACATCAATTTGTGGAAACAGCCAGATCAGATACAAAGTAAGAGTGAATGGAGAGGCAAATGACGAGTCTTTGCCCTTGTGCTCCCTCTTACTGGGATATCTATTGCAGGACTACGGAAAGTATAACCATTAAAAAAAAAATCACCTTGAAAATTGATTATCCAGACACTGCATTTCTCAGTGACAAAACCGACCTTGAGTAACATCAAATTTTACTATCAGCTGATCATAATTGTGGTTCATTAAACATTAGTGATCGCACAGCAATATTATTTCACACACATAATAATTGTTCTGATCCAAGAACTCTTTTAAATTACCATCCATTAAAACTTACTTACCATGACCTTAAGGAAAATAAAGAATATCATAAGTGCAGTTATTAATCTGATAATTACTGCCAATCGTGGTTATTCATAAAGTTTGCTGAAGAATAATAGAGGAAGGTTTGAAGAAACTTTGTGCATTTCCCCTGATCCTGTTACTGTGATTTCTTGGGAAGGGCATTGGTTATGTTTATGTTTTATTATCATAAGGTCACAAGTGATAGGAGTAGACCTATGATCAAACCTACTCTGCCATTCAATCATGACTGATCTATCTCTCCCTCCTAACCCCTCAAGAATCTATCTATCTCTGCCTTAAAAATACCCACTGATGGCCTCCACAACCTTCTCTGGCAAAGAATTCCACAGATTCACCACCCTCCCATTAAAGACATTTCTCCTCATCTCCTTCCTAAGAGAACGTCCTCTAATTCCGAGGCTGTGACCTGGACTCTCCCACTAGTGGACACATCCTCTCCACGTCCACTCTATCCTTCCTTCTCTCCAGAGATGCTGCCTGTCCTGCCGAGTTACTCCAGCATTTTGTGTCCACTCCATCCAAGCCTTTCACTATTCTGTACGTTTCAATGAGGTCCTCCCTCATTCTTCTAAACTCCAGTGGGTACAGGGCCAGTGCTGACAAAAGCTCATCAGAGGTTGTGTCTCTGTCTTTTCATTAGTTGACGTCATCCTTCCCCTCCTTTACTTTGTTTTCATTTTCTTCGACCCTAACTGTGGGTGCTGTCTGTACGAGTTCTCCCCGTGACCTGCGCGGGTTTTCTCAGAGATCTTCGGTTTCCTCCCACACTCCAAAGACGTACAGGTTTGTAGAGTAATTGGCTTGGTATGAATGTAAATTGTCCCAAGTGTGTGTAGGATAGTGTTAATGTGATTCACAGATCGCCACATTCTCGGTGGGCTGAAGGGCCTGTTTCCGTGCTGTTTTCTCCAAAACAAAATATTTGGTGCTTTTCACTTTCCCCTTCACTGTCATCAATTCAGAATACAGAGATTTGTATTGACAAACAGAGAAGGCCCAGGTTTGAATAGGATTCATGAGAAACAAAAGGTGAATTTGGTGACCCAGTCTGAAGAAGCGACCCAACCTGAAGTCTCACCGTTCATGTTTTCTGGAGATTCTGCCTGACCCACTAAGTTATTCCAGCACCTTGTGTCATGTTTTTGTGACTTTGGTGATCTCAGGTGGTGGCTTGCCAGTACTTCACATACAATAGAAGACTCAGAGTGCTGGAGTAGCTCAGCAGATAAGGCAGTGACTCAGGAGAGCATGGATAGATTACTTTTTGGGTTAGGACCATCCTTCAGACATACAATGATATACCTGCAGTTTTGAACAGTCATTTGGGCTCAAACGGAGGTGAACAAACAGCTAATAATGGCCAGTTTCCTTTATAATCTTTACTTTTTTGCAGATCTTTCATTCGTTGTTGTTTATCTCTCTACATCATCGTTTCTATCTCTCATTTCTCTTTTCCCTAACTAGTCTGATGAAGGGTCTCAACCAGAAACGTCACCCGTTCCTTCTCTCTGGAGATGCTGCCTGTCCCGCTGAGTTACTCCAGCTTTTTGTGTCTATCTTTGGAATTACACAAGACTGGAAATCACGTAAGCTGCAAGTCAGGATAGAGCAAGAGGTGTCTGGGACTGGGTCTCAATATGCATGTCTAGCTGTGTCTGCGTTTTCGCTGTGCACCGTTTCATTAAAGAGCAAAGTGAGAACATGTGCGTTTTGGGAAGAATTACAACATAACATTAGTTCCAAATGAACAGCAATGCTATTGTGACCCTAAAGCCTTTTGTTACCCACGAAGGCCCAGTCTACAAAATCTATCCAGATAGTCCCATTGCTTTTATTGCTGTTACACATTCTCAAATAGCTTCTCAGTTCTCGACCTGAAACATCACCTATTCCTTTTCTCCAGAGATGCTGCCTGACTCGCTGAGTTAATCCAGCTCTTTGCGTCAGTCTTATTCCTTCGATATTATATACCCAGAAAAAAAGTATTATTTGGCCTTAACACCAATCTCTCAGGTGCTGGTTGTAATCAACTCTGCAAATTCAGTTCCAATGATTTTGAAATGTACCACCATAACTAAATTGAAATTTAATTGCCATTTCCATGTGCTCTGCATGTTTATGAACAAAACCTTATATTGAAAGAAGAAGTGTGATCAGTTCTACCAGGTGGCAGCACGGTAGCGCAGTGGTAGAGTTGCTGCCTAACAGCGCCAGGGACATGGGTTCAATCCTGACCACGAGTGCTGGCTGTGTGATGTTAGTGCGTTCTCTAACGTGACCTGTGTTGGTTTTCTCCGGGCGCTCCAATTTCCTCCCACGCTCCAAAGACGTACAGGTTTGTATGTGAATTGGCTTGCTATAATTGTAAATCGTCCCTAGTGTGGGTCGGATAGTGTGTTCGTGTGCGAGCATCGCTGGTCGGCACGGACTCGGTGGGCCGAAGGGCCTGTTTCTGCGCTGTATTTCTAAACTAAACCAAAAAATATTATTAGTCTCCTCTCTGCTCATCTTTTCACAGGCTCGATTCTACTTTTTCTTGTGATTATTCTGTTTTCATTATACAATGGACAAGAAGTGAGATGCACCTTGTGTGTTCAGAAGGCCCTGTTGCCATGGCAACACTATGGCAGCGGCGAGGCATACAGCTTTGCCTCACCAGTTGCTGTTGAAAAGAGGTCAGCACCACGAAAGCCAGGTCTGCACTTGACAGAATCCATCGAGGAAGTCATTCACATAATCATAAAAAGATTAAATTAGGGTGGCACGATGGCCTAGCGGTAGAGTTGCTGCCTTACGGTGCTTACAGTGCCAGACACCTGGGTTCAATCCTGATTATGGTTGCTTGGTTATACGGAGTTTGTACGTTCACCCCATGACCGTGTGGGCTTTCTCTGACAAATTCAGTTTGCTCCCACACTCCAAAGACGTACTGTACAAATTTGCAGGTTAATTAGCTTGGTCTAAATGTAAAAATTGTCCCTAGTGTGTGTGTGTAGGATAGTGTTAACGTGCGGGCATCACTGGTCAGCATGGGCCAAAGGGCCAGCTTCCGCGCTGTATCTCTAAACTAAACTAAACTAAAAAAATGCTTATTTTCCCTAATAATTCCCCACCAATGTAAATACAACAGCCTTCATGTAATACAATACAATACAATACCTTTATTTGTCATTTGAACCTCACATGAGGTTCAAACGAAATGTAGTTTCTGCAACCATACAATAAAAGAACCAAAACACACGCCAACACTATTCACATGAACATCCATCACAGTGGCTCTCCTCCTCACTGTGATAGAAGGCAAAGTTCTTGTCTCTCCCCTGCACTCCATTTCCCTCCCGAAGTCGAGGTCAAAGCCCCCGGCGGGCGCTAGTCCGCGGCAAATTAAGGCCGCGCCGGGCGTTGTAGGGCCCCCCACCAGGTCACTCTCAACCCCGCAATTCGGGCGGGAGAAGTCGCCGCTGTAATAATCAATAATCAAAATTTTAATAGTGTTTTATATTAAGACGGGGTTCCATGAGACCTGTGGGATGTGACCTGTCAAATGTAACTGTGGCCGGATTCAGCCCTGTTCATCCCCCAGGTCCGGCAGAAGCTTTCAGAGGAGGGTCATGCGGGTGGTTTCCAAACCCCGGCACGCAGCCGGTTGCGGAAAAGGCGGAGTCTGCCTGGAATGGGTTTCATTCACTCCGGAAACGTCAACTGTTCCTTTTCCCCAGAGATGCAGTCTGACCCACTGTGTTACTCCAGCTTTTGGTGTCTATCTTAAGTAGATAGGCAGAGGTTTGAACAAAGGAAAGAGATGAAATTACATCAACCGTGAGATAAGGAACGGAGAAGAGAAAGGTAGAAATTGTGAAGCCAGAGAGGTAGAAATAGAGGTGGAAGGGTTATATACAAGTTAGATGAGTCCAGCCCCTGCATCCGGATAAAGGAGGGAGTTGGCATCACCAGCATACACTGGACATAGAACTGGTAGGAGAACCAAGGGGTGTGACCTTCCATGTCTTCAAGGTCAATAGACAATAGACAATAGGTGCAGGTGTAGGACATTCAGCCCTACAAGCCTGCACCGCCATTCATTGCGATTATGGCTGATCATCCACAATCAGTACCCCATTCTTGCCTTCTCCCAAATCTCGTTGTGCTTATGTGCAATGACAATAAAAGATATTATTATTATTATCATTATACCCCTTGACTCCGCTATCTTTAAGAGCTCTCTCCTGAAAGCATTTGGAGAACCGGCTTCCACCGCCCTCTGAGGCAGAGAATTCCACCGACCCACAACTCTGTGTGAAAAAGTGTTTCCTCATCTCCATTCTAAATGGCTTACCCCTTAGTCTAAAATTGTGTCCACTGTTTCTGGACTTCCCTAACATCGGGAACATGCTGGGGCTAGGACTGGGGCACGAAGGCTGAAGGCCCGGAGAGGAGAGGAGGATGGCGGTTCGCTGGTGATCCACATGAGCTGACGGCTGCAATGGGCCTTTGTGGCCAACAGCAGCTTGGACTGTATAAAATGGCACCAAAATCAGGCACCTATTGCATACGGACTCAGTGGGCTGTTTCTAAGCATGGAGTAGTTAATCAGATTTTGTCTTTAGGTATGCCAATAATCTCACTGATCTAAATGCACAAAATACCTTTTTTGTACACGTTGTGGAGGTCCATGTGTTGTGTAAACACTCAATTTTCATTTAACCGATACAGCCCCGTCACTCACGTATCATTGATATTTAACTATAGCTGTCACTCGTGAGCACACACGAGCTAACGTCCAACCACCAAATCCTTTGTTCTCTAACCCCAACAACGGCCCGTCCCCCTGACCGCGTGATCGGTCGGCCCAGATCACGCCCGGTCCACACGAGAGTTTGAGCCCGACCAACAACGGTTCGATACCAAAATATCTCAGTCTGCCACAACATGACATTAGAAGAACCATTGACCATTTAATTATTTTTTGACCATTCATCGCTACGAATGTCTGCTCTCATTAAATTCATTAATTTCAAGTCAACTTTTTTTTTTTTTTGCCTGAATACTGTAAATGTAGTGTCGGATTAAAAGAAAACGAGTGAGTTTGTTCTTGAGAACTTCACTTGTTCCAGAGACCACAGGTGGTTTCCATTGAAGAGGTCTCCATTTCCCCGTTTTCTTTCCATGAAAAACTTCCTTTTGATTTTTGAAAATGAAAAACATAGCTCAGTTTAAGCACCTTGAACACACATCGTGACAACCATTAATTCGCAACCAAAGGCTGATCCAATACAAATCTCCCCCAAGAAAAAGATCACCACAGGTCTGTTATTTGTTGTTCAACTTTAATCACTTTCAAATGTCCCAAATTCATCACATGCAATGTGTTGTTCCGAAATGTAATTAGCTGTTGGGTGAACCAGCAAAGTAACAATATTTCACAGAAGAACCTGCTGTCAACAGCAATAGATTTAATGACCACTTAATTTGTCTATTGATGCTATTGCATGAAATGTAAGCCACTGAAGACAAATCTGTTCTCCTTCAAATGGTGCTACTGGAAATGTGGCTTATTTACAGATTTCTTGGATAGGTAAAAAAGAAATAATCTCATTCAAAACAAATCTGTGACACCAATATAGAACTCATTGAAATGTACCCAATAGCGAAAGGTACAAATAGGATGGATGTAGAGAAGCTGTTTGCACTCGTGGGAGAGTCTAGGACCAGAGGTCATTGCCTCAGAACTAAAGGACGTTCCTTTCGGAAAGGAGATGAGGAAGAATTTCTTTAGTCAGTAATGAATATTGTGGAATTCATTGCCACTGAAGGTTGTGGGGGCCAACTCAATGGCAGAGGCAGAGATCGATAGATTCTTGGTTAGTACAGGTGTCAGGTGTTACGGGGAGTAGGCAGGAGAATGGGGTTAAGAGGGAGAGATAGATCAGCAATGATTGAATGGCGGAGTAGACTTGATGGGTCCAATGGTCTAGTGCTGCTCCCATCACTTCTGAACTTTCCCAGTAGTGCACAGTCCATGCAAAACCAGGCTTTTGTATACAGCCACTTGACATGGAATCCAAATTAAAAATCCGATCCAGAAAGTAAAAATGTGGGACTTACTTTCAATTGTGATTCAAGGAATGAATTTTATAGTTTAGAAATAAACACTTTCAACCAAAAATTGTGCTGGACATTTCCAACTTGCATATAACCCTTCCACCTATATTTCTTCTTCTGGCTTCACAGTTTGCACCCCTTCACTTCTTTGTTCCTTATCTCACAGTTTATGTCTTCTCATCTCTGGCCTTTGTCCGACCCTCTGCCTATCTACCGAAGACAGACACTAAAAGTTGGAATAACTCAGTGGGTCAGACAGCATCTCTGGAGAAAAGGAATAGTTGACGTTTTAGGTTGAGAGCCTTCTTCTGATAGGTATCCACCCATCACCAGCCAGGCTTTGTCCTGGCCTCACCTCTCTTTCAGTTTTGTCTACCTCCCCTTGCCCCACCACAATCAGTCTGAAGAAGGTTCCCAACCCGAAATGTTGCCTATCCATGTTCTCCAGAGATGCTGCCTGACTGGCTCACCATGTTACTCCAGCATGTTATGTATTTTTTTGCATATATACCGCGATGCTCCAGACATATTTTGATGCACAGAGTCTCTTGGCCAGAGTAGGGGAATCAAGGGCCAGAGGACATAGGTTCAAGGTGAAGGGGAAAAGATTTAACAGGAATCTGAGGGATAACTTTTTTCACACAAAGCACGGTGGGTGTATGGAACGAGCAGCCAGAGGAGTAGTTGAGACTGGGACCATCGCATCATTTAAGAAACAGTTAGGCAGGTACACGGATAGGACAGGTTTGGAGGGATATGGACCAAACATAGGCAGGTGGGACTAGTGTAGCTGGGGCATGCTGGCTGGTATGGGCAAGTTGGGCTGAAAGGCCTGTTTTCACACCGTATCACTCTATGACAATGACTACATTAAAACAAGCAGTATTTTCCTTTGTTGAGTAGAGTGAAGCAGCCCAATTCCACAAGTTTATCCTCATCAGTAGAATGTTATTGCCCTGTCTGCACTTTGTGTTCCACGTCTGAAATTCATCTTCAGGGCAGGGCAACACATATTGAAGCTATTGAACTAAATAACAAGCTTTAAACCTCCATACAGAGGTGAATTCCCGGGTATTTGTGACTAAACTTGAGCGAGTAGAGTTAACCCTTAAGATTAGGAAGTGACATTCTCTTGACAACAACAATAGAAGTCATCTCATAACATCTTTAATGTATCCAGCAAAAACCATCTCAAATAAATGTATTAAATTTGCAGAATTTTTGGATAACATTTTGAAATTTCCACTCTCCGAGTTCTGCAGCACCCTCTCTCGCTGTTCTCCCTTTGTGATTTCTCCTGCTCTCCGACTTTACGACCATGTTTCCAGTGGGATGAATATTGATTTCGCTAACTTCAAGTAACCTTTGCATCCCCTCTCTCTCTCCATCCCTCCCCCGAGCAGGTTGTACCAGTGGTACAACATCGCCTTGTTGACTGTAACTCGTTCTCATCTAACAAACAGCTAACAATGACCTGTTTCCTTGAACATTGTTACCTTTTTGCATATCTTTCATTCACTTGATCTATATTTCTCTACATCACCGTCTATATCTCTCGAATCCTTTTCCCCTGACTCTCCAGTCTGAAGAAGGGTCTTGACCCAAACCATCACCAATTCCTTTTCTTCAGAGATACTGTCAGACCTGCCAAGTTACTCCAGCTTTTTGCGTCTATCTTGAAAGAAATCCTGCTTGCTGTCTAAGATCCAACATCACAGATTCACATCTTAAACATTACCATTGCTCTGATTTTGTTCTCGTTATATCCTAGTACTTTAAACAGCTGTAAGATGTAAGAAACAGTGTATACAGATTTGTAAATATCAAATTTCTTTCTGGAAATGTATTTTCAATATTTTCAAAATATTTGTGCAGATATATGTTTTTACAGGAAGCCTTTTGAAAGGAGACATGTAGTCAGTTAAATCATTGGGATGACAATGTAACAATCTTTGCGTTCAGTAATATCAAAACACTGGAGGATAACTAGGCACAATTTTCAGCCAAATCATGATTGCACCAGGCTGCTTTGAATCACTTCCCTCTGGAAGGCGACTCCGGACTGTCAAAGCCGCCACAGCCAGGCATAAAAACTGATTTTTTTTTTCCACAAGCAGTAGCTCTACTCAACAGACAAAGGTCTGTAGCCTCCTTTTGCTCTGGTATTTTATTTCATTCTTCACATGTATAAATTATAATGTCTTATTTTTAATTGTCTACTGTGTATCATGTTGTTACTTGTGAGCAAAGCACCAAGGCAAATCCCACACATACTTGGCTAATAGCATTTATTCAATTCAATTCAATGTATTCAATTATTATTCAGCTGAAACTATGAATACCAGGATCGAGAAATCCATTTCAGTCTTTGCATGAATGGTGAATAAAGAAAACTCCTTTCCCAATTGATAACTGCTGTTATATTTTTTGACAATCGACACAAGATTCACCTTTATGAGGAGTTAAATGTGAGATATCTTTAATGATAATAGTCAAATCATAACCTCCAGGAAATATTGAATCTGCGTTTGGAGAACAGGAGTGTTCAGATTAATGTTAAAGCTGATACTGATCTCCCTGTAAACATTACTCTGACATATTTTCTGGCTGTTAACTCGACCAGCATACCTATATATATGGAGATTCGATGCTACAATCCCTGTTCAGCAAGCACAACCGTATTTTGAATAGGATTTAGTTGGTTATGAACCATTTAGGCTTCTTGATGACATTGCAAGTGCTCTGCAAGTGCCAGTCATCCCTTCCCTTAACAAATGATTAATTTTCAACTCAAGATCACGTCATCTCAAGGCTCAAGTATGTCTCATCATCACCCTGATTGCACTTTAGGGATCTCACCACCGACACAGCACCCCCATCACCCCCAAACCATGACGGCTGGAGCTCTCTCCAAACTATACTTTTTTTATGATAGGTTAATTAAAGCTGATCTTGTGGCAACCTGGGGCATTACCTCCCCTTCATCCTCCCTCCTCCCCTGAGCCCTGGCTAGCATTGAACCTAACTCTCCCCTCCCTTCCCCCTCTACCTACATTCCTAAACAATTTGTACCCCGTCAATCCACTAGCTTTACATTCACAACCCTGGAGAGGGACTAGAGGAGGTTTACAAGGTTGATCCCAGGAGGAAGTAGGTTACCATACAGTATGATGGGCATTTGACGGCACTGGGCTTGTACTCGCTGGAGTTTAGAAGAATGAGGGGGGACCTCATTGAGACGTACAGAATAGTGAAAGGCTTGGTCAGAGTGGATGTGGGGAGAATGTTTCCACTAGTGCGAAAGTCTAGGACTAGAGGTCATAGCCTCAGAATTAAAGGGCGTTATCTTTGGAAGAGGAGGAATTTCTTTGGTCAGAGGGTGGTGAATCTGTGGAATTCTTTGCCGAGGAAGGTTGTGTAGGCAATCAATGGATATATTTAAGGCAGAGATAGATTCTTGATTAGTATGGGTGTCAGAGGTTATGGGGAGAAGGCAGGATAATGGCATTAGGAAGGAGAGATAGATCGGCCATTGAATGGCGGAGTAGACTTGATGGGCCGAATGGCCTAATTCTGCTCCTATCATTTATGATCTAATGATCTAATGCTTACATCTCACACTTTGTGTTCATCTCTGGCCTTTGTCCAACCATCAATAGCCCCTGCTTTGTCCTGCCCCTCCATGTTGCCTGATCTGCTGAGCTGTGTCTTCTGTTGGAATTAAACCACAGTAAGCCACCACCAAAGTCACAAAAAAGTGCTGGAGTAATTCAGTGGGTCCGGCAGAATCTCTGGAGAACATGGATATGTGATCTGGTCTGGGTCCAGACCCTTTGTCAGGCCGTTTCACCAAAGACACATTTTGTTTCTTGTGAATCTGCTTCAACCTGTTCTCCCCACCTCTATAATCCACCTGAAGAAGTGTGCTGACCCGAAATGTCACCTATCCCTGTTCTCCAACGATGCTGCCTAGCCTGCTGTATTACTCCAGCCCTTTGTCTCTCCTCGGGCATTAAGACTAATCTTTTATTCAGCTGTTGCTGCCCAGTTAATAAAGTTCATGTTCATAAGTGATAGGAGCAGAATCAGGCCATTCGGCCCATCAAGTTTATCCCCATAACCCCTGTCTCTTGTACTAATCAAGAATCTATCTATCTCTACCTATCCACTGATTTGGCCTCCATACACTTCTGTTGCATAAAACTTTAACCAACCTTCAAAATCCCAATGACACTCACTATATTCCAGCATCTCACTCCTTAGAAAAATTTCAATCTCTTGCATTTAAATTATTGTCCACTGTCATTTTTATTTAAATAAACTTAAACTTATTACAGCAAAGCAAGAGAGAGAGAGAGGTACAAATCCAGCATTAAACTGCTCGTCACAATAATCAACTCACAATTGACTCAGAGAAGCAAACCCACCCAGAAAAGCTCTCTGTTGAAGTCCAACTCTGTTGGGGCAAGACAACTCTCTCTTCTCATTTTGTTGATCAAAGCAGCCCATTGCTTAATTACAACTCATCTCAACAACTGAATACATTTTTTGTGGCACAGTTTCAAAGTATCAAAAGGACTGTAGTTGGCAGACTAATAATAAATGTGCACGCATGGTGCCTCTTTGAATGTGATGACATTCCGCTGTAAAGCCACCAGGTGCAGTACAATATTGTTCAAGTGAAAAAAGGTGGCCCAGTATATTTGAACAGTAGGGCCCAATGCCAAGGCAGTGGGAGTTGCAGCTTTGATGGATCCGTGCTGCACATATTCCATACTGTGCCACACTGCAGTTGGGAGAGAAGGAGCTCGGACAAAGGAGGGGAACATTGCAACCAGCGCAGTTGGACGCCTTCTATTGACTGCCTCAAAGTCACATCGGTGGATGCTAAGCATCAATCAGATTACATGCTTGCCGTCTTCCTGACAGCTGGCAATGTGCCAGGGAATTATGGAAGGGCGGTGAGTGGGAAGAAAATTAAAGGATTCACATCTTTTCAAAAAAGTCACAACACAAATAAGCTTTGCGCTGTTGTACAAAGGGCATTCCAAATGCAAACTTAATTGCAGATCAAGCAAAAATTAAGCTGAGTTTTATTACTCTAGAGAGCGCCAACTAGGATTTGGTTACAGACCTCGAAACCACAATTAAAATAGCTGCTTACAAAAATTAAGTCCAAGATGATTCGTTAAATAACTGGAGTACTTTCAATTGCAAATGGGGATGCAATAATGGCCATCTTTACAACAGGATTGTATCATTATTGTATCATCGGTACTTGACGTAAAGAGCAAAGTTTGGAATAAAATTGTAGCCACCATTGTTTCTCTTTTAAATGCCTTTCTTTACCTGTTTCTCCCTCTGTTTTTGGTTGGACTACAGGCTCAGTTGTAGGAGGATGTGGTGATTCTGTGGGAAACAGCGAGTCAAGACAGCAAATTGGTGAAATGATAAACCCTGTTAATAAAAGACAAACAAAAAAGAGCTATTAGCACTTCAGAGGCGATTAGTTTATTTATCCCAGAGATTCAATAGCAGATAATGTAAATGTCTACAAAAAAATGAGGAGCAAAGAAAATTATTCTCAGGAAGAAAATCACAGAATTTATTTGCCATGTATGCGGTGGAGGCCCGACTATAACAAGCTGCCTGCGAGCAACTAAGGATGGCGGGGGGTGGGTGGAAGAAGGGGGGAAAGAAATCAAATAGCTGTGTGTTCGCACTCACCTACAGTGCGTGCAGAGTCGTAACCATGGCAACCCATACCGAGTTATTGTTCCTGAGCTTTCTGTGGCATTAGCGAGGCAGACAAAGAAATAGGTAGACTGCACAGCGCAAACTGTGCCACACTCAGACACTCTTACACACACTGTCAGCTCCCCGATCATGACGGGCTTTCACAAATAGCCTGGTCCCCACAGGTGAGGGGCACAGTGCTGAATAATCTACCCGGCACAAGAACAAAGCTTGCTTTAACTTTTTTTAAATAAAGCCATTTTGTGTGTGTGTGTGTGTATCAAGAGTATCAAGAGTATCAAGAGTATCAAGAGTATATTTAATTGTGTGTGTGTGCGTGTGCGTGTGCGTGTGTGTGTGTATGCGTAGAATAAGGCATCCTCCCTGAATAGCCACAGAAAATGCAGGAGTTACTCAGTGGAACGACCAGGGAAGAAATGGGCGATGTTTCGGGTCGAGACCCTTCTTCGGATTGAGAGTCAGGGGAGAGGGAGGCATGGAGATAAGGAAGGGTAAGGTGTGAAAACACAGATCAAAGGGGACAGTGATGAAGGGCATGTAGATTGGTACATTGTTTGCTGTGGGGGCGATGAACATGAGGTATATAATCAGTATGGCTTCAACACATGGTACTGATCTGTACAGATTAAGAAAGATCCCGGTACTGAACTCTGATCGATGTGGAAACGGCTGATCTCAGCCGGGTGGTAAAAAGAAGCCAGCATTGACTTCAGACTCCTGACCAGGGTACAGAAAGGCAAGCTGCCATGCAGATTCAATCAGCCCATGACCACTCACTATCTAACATGTCAGCTCACATACATGTCAGCCACCACTTCACAGCAGAAGCTGGAAGTTTCCAATGCCTGCACAAAGGTACAAGAGCACTTCAAAACTTGGAGAAGTGAAGTGAAAAGCTAGCGAACATAAAGCCATCTAATGCCTTGTCTCTTTTTCCTTTTGTTAAGCAGACTTGTGCAATTCATCTGTGATGGTGCTGATTCTGAACCTACATGGATACCTTCACTGGAGAAACAAATGTGATGATCAGCAATGATAAGCAGTGTCCTGAACACGTTATAAAATAGAAAGGTCCCCGACTCCACAGCAACTTCAGAATGTATGCAGGAAAACCGTATCATTGTTAGAGATTCCAATTCTTTCTTTTTTTATTAAATCACAGCATAGAAAGTAGTTGCAGAGTCATACAGCATGAAACAGGCACTTCGACTCAAGTTGCTCATGTTGAGTAACAGGCCCCATCTACACTAATCCCATCTGTCCATGTTCGACCCATAACCCTCTAAGCCTATCCTATCCATGTACCTGTCCAAATGTCTCTTTAATATTATAATAGTCCTCAACTACCTTCTTCAACAGCTCATTCCATACAACCAGCACCCTTTGTGTGAAAAAGTTATCCCTCAAGTTCCTATTAAATCTTTCCCCCCTCACCTTAAACTGATGCCCTCTTTTTCTGGATTCTCATACTTTTGGCAAATGACTTTACCCAATCTATTCCTCTCATAACCTTGTATACCTTAATAAGATCAGCCATCATCCTTCTGCCATCAAAGGAATAAAGTCCTAGCCTGCTCAGCCTCTCCCTATAGTTCAGGTCTTTGAGTCCTAACAACATCCTTGTAAATCTTCTCCGCATCCTTTCCAGCTTGAAAACATCTTTCCTATAACATGGTGACCAAAACTGAACACAATACACTAAATGTGATCTTACCCATGACTCGTACAACTGAAACATGACCTCCCAACTTCTATACTCAAATATTCAGATATTCTTGAAGCCAGCATTCATTTATTACATTCTATTATTAGATGGGGAAAACATGTACTATTAAATTGACAAGGAATGACAAATATACTATTAAGCAAATTTGATGGGAAAATAATGCAAAATTCACAACGGTCTTGATCGTGAGAAAGTTACCCCTCAGGTTCCTATTAAATCTTTTCACTCTCATCTTTAACCTATGTCTTCTGGTTCTCGATTCCCCTCCTCTGGGTAAGAGACTCTGTGCGTCTGCTAGATCTATACATCTCATGGTTTTACATACCACACCACTAGATTCATCATAGACCTCTAGTATGAAAAGCAACCTTCCGCCATCACCCTCTGCTTCCTTTCATGAAGCCAATTTTCTATCCATTCTTCTATCTCTCCTTGAATCCCATGGGATCTATCCTTCCAGAGCAGCCTACCCTGCGGAACCTAGTCTACCTTGATACTAAAATCCATGTATACAACATCTTCAGCTCTGCCTTCATCGACCTTTTTGGTCACATCCTCAAAAATACGCAATCAAATTTGTGAGACATGACCTCCCACATACAAAACCATGTTGACTATCCATAATCAGCCCTTGTCCATCTAAGTGCATGTATATTCTATCCCTTAGAATACTCTCTTGTAACCTTCCAGTCAAAGTTCATTTCTTAAAAAGCAGATAGCAACAAAAACTGTTAAAGGTAAACCATGGCAATCTTTAATTGATTAGTCAGACGGGAGTGGCAAGATCTAAAATGAGCACAAATGTTGCTCAGTGCTTCTTGGGTTCCACACAGAACAAAGGAAAGTTAGCACAATGATACATTTTTCTTATCAGTAAAACACTCAATGTTTTGCAAATGTTGGCTGGGGCATTTATTTACTTTACATTTCAGGGCGGCTCAGTGGTGCAGCATTGCTACCTTACAGCGCTTGCAGCGCCAGAGACGTGGGTTCGAACCCGACTATGGGTGCTGTGTGTACAAAGTTTGTACGTTCTCCCCGTGACCGTGTGGGCATTTTCCGAGATTTTCGGTTGCCACCCACACTCCAAAGACGTACAGATTAATAGGCTAAGTGCCTTGGTATAAGTGTAAATATTGTCCCGCTTGTGTGTGTAGGATAGTGTTAATGTGCAGGGATCCCTGGGCCGGTTTCCGAGCTGTATCAAAAAAACAAAGTGATTCACAGCAACTAAAGCACTGGCGTATCTTTGCAGTTCTCAAAACATTGCAGAGCTCGAAAAGCTTTCTGTTCTTTCATCAACTGGAAAGACATAAAGCTCCACCTAACCTTCATACCAACCACAGCTCCAGAAGCAATGTAGCAAGTCAGAGAGTACTCTGCAAAAGAGCGTGTCTTACATTCCTGGTTTCAGATCCCCACTGCTGTGCCTTGGGAATAAGCCCCACATGCAGCAGTATAACAAGGCAGACACACCCCAATAATCTGTTCAACCCATTGCCAGACTCTCTCATACATAACCAATTTCCCAAAAGGGAAATGTTCCCAACGCATCATTTAAATGAATAAAAAAAAGCTTTCAACATCCCATTGACGAGAACCAATAGCAGTAAAATGACTGAAAGCAATTTAATCTCAAAAAAGAATCTCAAAGCTGAGCAAATGTCTTTGCATCCTTATACAGAATGAGCTTTAGTTTAGTTTAGAGATACGGAGTAGAAACAGGCTCTTCAGCTCACCGACCAGCAATCCCCGCACACTAACACTATCCTACACACTGGAGATCATTTACAATTCTACCAAAGCTAATTAACCTACAAAACCTGCACGTCTTTAGAGTGTGGGAGGAAACCGGAGCACCCAGAGAAAACCCATGCAGGTCACAGGGAGAATGTACAAGCACCGTAGTCAGTATGGAACCTGCGTCTCTGACGCTGTCAGGCCATAACACTGACACTGTGTCCACCTTTTATTTCCTACAGCATTTGGAGTTGACTCGTGGCCGGCCAGGCTGAGAGGACTAGCATTGAGTATAGAAGTTGGGATGTAATGTTAAAATTGTACAAGGCATTGGTGAGGCCAATTCTGGAGTATGGTGTACAATTTTGATCGCCAAATTATAGGAAAGATGTCAACAAAATAGAGAGAGTACAGAGGAGATTTATTAGAATGTTGCCTGGGTTTCAGCAACTAAGTTACAGAGAAAGGCTGAACAAGTTAGATCTTTATTCTTTGGAGCGCAGAAGGTTAAGGGGGGACTTGATAGAGGTCTTTAAAATGATGAGAGGGATAGACAGAGTTGACGTGGATAAACTTTTTCCATTGAGAGTAGGGAAGATTCAAACAAGAGGACATGACTTGAGAATTAAGGGGGCAGACAGAGTATAGGGGTAACATGAGGGGGAACCTCTTTACTCAGAGAGTGGTAGCTGTGTAGAATGAGCTTCCAGTGGAAGTGGTGGAGGCAGGTTTGATTTTATCATTTAAAAATAAATTGGATAGGTATATGGACGGGAAAGGAATGGAGGGTTATGGTCTGAGTGCAGGTAGATGGGACTAGGTGAGAATAAGTGTTTGGCACGGACTAGAAGGGCCGAGATGGCCTGTTTCCGTGCTGTAATTGTTATATGGTTATATGGAACAGAGGACTGTGACATGTCCTTCCGTCAGCAGAGGCAAGGCTGTGGAACAAGATTGTGATATTAACAATAACAAAGGTGGCTCGATCTAAATGCAATTGTAGTTTTCCTCGCTCAGGTACTGCTTGTATTTGCATAAACCCAGGGAATAAGAAAAAGTAATTTGCACCATCCGCGCTGACCGACGGACGAGGACAGATACATGGAAGTGAGAATGTCGCTGCCGATGGAAAGAGCAATGGACCACCCGGCGTGGGGGGACCGCCGTGAGGAAGGTGGAAGGGGGCAAAGAACAAGAGGGAACTGGAGTTGAGCGAGGAGGGGGGGGATTTGTAACTTTGTAAGCACCCTTTAATGGATATTATTTGCATACCTTGGGTATGCAAGCAAAGGATTTCACTGTGTCTTGTCATAGTGACAGTAAAATATTCAATTCCATAATACAATGAGCTCATTCCATGCACTAACCCCCTATGTGGCATCAAGTTGCATCTTAAATAACCTCAATATATTTTCCTTTATTGTCTTTCTTGGTATGCTTATTTATCATTTCACTGAGCACAACTTGTTTCCTACCATCATGTTCCTAAATTTTCCTCTTACTAATTTCCTTGCTGTTGTAAATCGATCAATTGTCTTGCTTTCTTAATGTGAGAGTATACTCTTTGAAAAATCCCTGCTGTATTTGGCAAGTCACAGCATTTCAAAGTGATTCTCACACCCCTTGATGCTTATTAGATTCGGTTATAAATTGTTCTTTCTTCTCGAGTTATAAGCGGTTCCCTTTGATTGATCATATCAATGATTTACAAGTTTACACTTTTTTCATCAACTTTTCATGAAGCTTTGCCGTATTTTGGTTTGATTGTTATTTTTATTCGTGTCCTAATAATCGTTAAGAAAATAAGGGCATGAAAACGGTAATTGCGGACAGTTGGAATTTTTACATTTGCGATTAATTCAACCATGATTATACAGAGGATTACAAATTAAGGAATTAATTAATTGATCAAATTCTGGTAGAACAAAATTAAATCATAATTGAAATAGACTAAAAGATGTAGAATTGACTCATGATTTTAGATAAATATTTTTTTAAAATATTAGATAAATTATTTTGTTTTGTACATGGGGTGACCTAATCCAAAGTGGATTCGAGTCTGGAATAATTAATGATAGTTTATTATTGAGGAAGGGTTTATTGGCTGGTGAGGTGAGTACATCCACATCTGATTAAAATTGTGACGCAGATCTTTAAGTTTGTATTTCTAGATTGTGGTCGTGAGTGTGGCTCCAGGTAAATTAATTGTCAGAGATGAAGATTTCTTTTGTATTGCCTGAAAACACTGCCCTTAATTGGAATCATGCAAACATCGTCACCTGAAGAGTTCTCTCTCCAAAAGATAATATTTGGTGTACAGAGCAGAAATTGTTAGGCTGCAAGTTTTACACTGTGTTAAATTACTTGGACCTCTGAAGGGCGACAGTTGCAATCATGGTTCACCTGAATCCCTGTGATTGATGACAAACAATGAAGTTAGAAAAGAGAAGATAGACACAAAAATCAGAAGGAACTCAGCGGGTCAGGCCACATCTCTAGAGTAAAGGAATAGGTGACGTTCCGGGTCGAGAAACCTCTTCAGACTGAAGAAGGGCCTCAACCCGAAACGTGACCCATTCCTTCCATCCAGAGATGCTGCCTAAAACATTATAAAATAATCTTGTGCTTCACTCTAAGTTCAAGTAACCCTTGCAGCCCCTCTCTCTCCGTCCCTCCTCCACCCAAGTCGTTGTACTAGTTTCAATGTCATCTTGTTTACTCTCATTGTCTGTTATTCATTTTCACCGAGCCCACAGCTAAAAATAGCCTGTTTCCTTTATCATCGTTACTTTTTTGCATATCTTTCAATCATTTGTTCTATATCTCTCTATTTCACTGTCTATATCTCTCTCTATAATCACTGTCTAAATCTATTTCCATTTCCCCTGACTCACAGTCTGAAGGAGGGTCTCGACCTGAAACGTCACCTATTCCTTTTCTCCAGAGATGCTGCCTGACCCGCTGAGTTACTCCAGCTTTTTGTCTCTATCTTCAGTTTAAACAAGCATCTGCAGTTTCTTCCTACACAAAGTTAGAAAAGAGGCCAGCACTCTTGTTTCAAATCACAGTTCAAAATAATTAATAACTTGGAGAATCTTGATAAAGAATGTCAGTCCCCAACATGCATACTCCTAGCACCCTGTACCCAGTGTTACAGATGGGGAACTAAATACCTGGTACTCAAAAGCTTCTGAACCTTATGGAAGTGTAGTCCAGAGTGTTTACTTTAGTTTACAGATACTGCACAGAACCCGGCCTTTCGGCCCACCGAGTCGGGGTCAAACAGCGATCCCCACACACTATCCCAAAACACACTAGGGACAATTTACAATTTTACCAAGCCAATTAGCCTGCAAACGTCTTTGGAGTGTGGGAGGAAACCAGAGCTCCCAGAGAAAACCCACACAGTCACATGGAGGTACAAACTCCATACAGACAGCACCCGTAGTCAGGATCGAACCCGGGTCTCCAGTACTGTAAGCCAGCAACTCTACCGCTGTGCCGCAGTGCCACCCCAAAGTGAGTTAGATTCAGATTTTAGTTCATATTTATTATTGCCACGGCTACCAATGTACAGTAAATAGCTTTAATTTGCCCCCTGCCTAATGGAATCAGATAATAAAAACACAAATAAAATCAAGTACAAGAGATAGAGCAAAGATAAAGATACACCACACAGAATATAGTTCTCAGCATTGTAGGATAACAGTTCCAGAGAAGACGTCTAACGTCCGCAATGAGGTGGGGTGGATTTTCAGACTGTACCCTAGTTAATGGAAGGAGCATTCAGAAGCCTGGTAACAGGGGAAGAAGCTGTTCCTCAGTCTGACGGTGCATGCTTCAAGCTTCTGTATCTCCTGCCAGATGGGCGTGGGAAGAAGGAGGAATGAACGGGGTGGGAAAGGTCTTGATTATGTTGGCAGCTTTCCCAAGGCAATGTAAAGTGTAGTTACAGTAGGTTTGAACGATTGGTAATAAGACTGGAGTGAGAGAAATAGAAGCAAAAATGACTGATGATTCTAAGAAGAGAGTTCTGCATGTCCTCTGATGATTGGAATTGTCAAATATAATAAAATTAAAATCATAATTTATTGAACATGATGAATCTTTCTCTGATTATTGCAATTGGCACAGTGGTGCAGCTTTAAAGTTGCTGGCTTACATTGCCAGAGACTCGGGTTCGATCCTGAGTACAGGTGCTTGTCTGTACGGAGCTTGCACATTCTCCCCGTGAGGGCGTAGATTTTCTGCGGGTGCTCCAGTTTCTTCCCACACCCCAAAGACGTACATGTTTATAGGTTAATTGACTTTGGTAAATTGGCCCCAGTGTGTAGTATAGTGCTCGTGCAAGAGGTGATCACTGGTCAGCACGGACTCTCTGGGCTGAAGGGCCTGTTTCACCTCCGTATCTCTAAACAAAACTCTAGAATTCATCTAGTTTAGTTTAGAGATACAGCGCGGAAACAGGCCCTTCGGTCCACCGAGTCCGTGCTGACCAGTGATCCACAAACATTAACGCTATCCTACACACACTAGGGACAATCTACAATTATACCAAGCCAATTAAACTACAACCCTGTACGTCCTTGAAGTGTGGGAGGAAATAGTGGATCTTGGAGAAAACCCAGGCAGGTCACGGGGAGAATATACAAATTCTGCACAGACAGCACTGGTGGTCGGGATCAAACCCAGGTCTCTGGTGCCGTAAGGCAGCAACTCTACCGCTGCGCCAACGGATTTCCTGGTCAACACTTTGCACTAGTTGGGCTACAACCAAATTTAACTAGATGATGTAATAGGAGGGTGATATCAGTCTGAAGAAGAGTTTCGACCTGAAACGTCACCCATTCCTTCTCTCCACAGATGCTGACTGTCCTGCTGAGTTACTGCAGCATTTTGTGCCTACCTTCGATTTAAACCAGCACTTGCAGTTCTTTCACACACACACACACACTGTTAATGTTCAATTTCTCCAAAGACCATCACTGAGCACATCACGGAACTAACTACACAGTGGAATATTAACCAAGTTAAATTAATCCATTAATGAGACTTTAATGATTTTTTAAACATTTCTTTCGTTTTAATTATTCATAAAGTTTGCCTTCCCCTTACAAATATTAGTAACTGTCATTGGAGGGTAAAAGTAGGTCAGAACAGAAAAGTTAATCAGTACTCCTGCTCAAAACACTGCAACCTAGCAACTGGACTATGGAACAGCAAATAAGGCTTTATAATGAACTGATTTACAGCTTTGTACGTAAATGTGCAACTTAAGTTGCAATTATATATCTGTACTTGGATAATTATAGAATTTCATGTGAACTTTGAGCCCAGACAAATGATTGCAATATTTAATGCCTTTTTCACATAGATCCAGATGATAGTTTAGTTTAGTTTAGAAATACAGCACGGAAACAGGCCACACGGCCCACAGAGCTGGTACCGACTAGCGATCCCCGCACACAGGGTACAGTGAAAAACTTTTGTTGCGTGCTAACCAGTCAGCAGAAAGACAGTACATGATTACAATCAATCCATTTACAGTGTATAGATATATGATAAGGGAGTAACGTTTAATGCAAGGTAAAGCCAGCAAAGTCTGATCAAGGATAGTCTGAGAGTCATCAAAGAGGTAGATAGTAGTTCAGGACTGCTCCCTATTTGTGGTAGGATGGATCAGTTGCGTGATAACAGCTGGGACGAAACAGTCCCTGAATCTGTAGTTGTACGTTTTCACGCTTCTATCCCTTTTGCCCGATGGAAGAGCGGGAGGAGAGGGAATGGCCTGGGCCAGCGGCCAGAGAAGAGGATCAAATGAATCTTCCAGCCTGAATCTTTTACAGGCTGGAAATCTGCAACCAGTGGGGAACTGTAGAGATTGGTGGGAAGAAGGGTTTTTTTTGTTCAAATTCAAGATCAGATTATCTCAATGTCCAAATATTGGACCTCTGTTGGTCCGAAGACCCCCCCCCCCCCAGCCCCTCACCATTATCCCGATGTATCTGTTCAGACTCTGCCCTGTTTCATCACGATTTATTACTAACTTCCTTCATCGTAGGTTCAAGCATTTTCCCTACAAATGTGTACGCACAAACCACAAATTTGATCTTGCTCCATTCGCAAATAATGGGGATACATTGGTTGCCTTTAGGGGAGAAAATCCAGAAAAAAAACTGTTGAAGCTACAAATCTGAAATAAAAAAGTTTGGACATACTAGACACAGGAAACATGTTCCCGATGTTGGGGGAGTCCAGAACCAGGGACCACAGTTTAAGAATAAGGGGTCGGCCATTTAGAAACATAGAAACATAGAAATTAGGTGCAGGAGTAGGCCATTCGGCCCTTCGAGCCTGCACCGCCATTCAATATGATCATGGCTGATCATCCAACTCAGTATCCCGTACCTGCCTTCTCTCCATACCCCCTGATCCCCTTAGCCACAAGGGCCACATCTAACTAATTTTGAACGGAGATGAGGAGAAACTATTTCACCCAGTGAGGTGTGAATCTGTGGAATTCTTTGCCTCAGAAGGCAGTGGAGGCCAATTCTCTGTATGCCCTCAAGAGAAGATAGAGCCCTTAAAGATAGCGAAGTCAGGGGATATGGGGAAAAGGCAGGAACGGGGTACTGAGTGTGGATGATCCGCCATGATCACAGTGAATGGCAGTGCTGGCTTGAAGGGCCGAATGGTCTACTCCTGCACCTATTGGGCAGCGGTAGAGTTGCTGCTTTATAGTGCCCGAGGCCCTGGTTTGATCCTGACTGCAGGTGCTGTCTGTATGGAGTTTAGTTTGATTTATTGTCATGTATATCGTGGTACAATGAAAAGCTTTTGTTGTATGCTAACCAGTCAGCAGAAAGACAATACATGATTACAATTGATCCACTTACAGTGTACAGATACACGATAAGAGAATAACGTTTAGTGCAAGGTAAAGATGGCCAGGTGTTTGTACATTCTCCCCATGACCTGCTCCGGTTTCCTCTCACATTCCAAAGACGTACAGGTTTGTAGGTTAATTGGTTTTGGTAAAATTGTAAATTGTCCCTACTGCATAGGATAGTTTCATTTTTTAGTTTAATTTAGGGAACCAGGACCTTCGGCCCACCGGGTCCACGCCGACCAGCGATCCCCGCTTATTTACACTATCCTACACACACTAGGGACAATTTTTACATTTACCAAGCCAATTACCCAACGTCTTTGGAGCGTGGGAGGAAACCGAAGATCTCGGAGAAAACCCACGCAGGTCATGGGAAGAATATCCAAACAGCACCCGTAGTCGGGATTGAACCTGGTTCTCCGGTGCTGGATTCGCTGGAAGGCAGCAACTCTACCGCCGTGCCACCATGCTGCCCAGATAGTGTTAGGAATCGCTGGTTGGTGTGGACTCGATGGGCCGAAGGACATGGTTCCACACTGTATCTTTAAGCTAACAAAACTAAACATTCAGCTTAGACACAAACAGTTGGAGTAACTCAGCGAGACAGGCAGCATCTCTGGAGAGAAGGAATGGGTGATGTTTCAGGTCGAGAACATTCAGCTGTGCAGCAGAGTTTCCCACGTTTGAATTCCAGGTTGCTATTCATAAAGTGAAAGATTGCATTCTCTGTTTTTTAACAAACATGTCAACTTATCCTGGAACATTTATACATCTCTGCCTGCATGCATCTCCCCCATACATTTTTTTCAGTCTCTTTAAACTTGTGGCATTTATTTCATGATGCTTATTCTAAATTATCCTATCCAAATTGTATTTTTCAATACAGTTCCATGTGTTATTGTATTCCCATTTCACTAGTCACTTCCTTCCTGAAAATTGGGATTTCTCCTTAGTGTTTTATTTCCACCCTGCACCATTGAACATTTGCGTTGCTTTAACACCACAATGCATATTTCTCTCAATTGCAATTGTTTTCCCCTTTGCTGTGTCATTTTTTTTTAAATAAATTAGAATTGCTAGAATTTTTGCCCATGTGATATTTTCTCTAATTTCGCTGGAATACCGTCTGAAATCTCTAGTTCCGTTTCTTTGCTCCTGATGCCGCACCACGTTTTTAAAGAATGAGGTATGTCAAGCCCGGGCAGTCACTCTGACTTACTGCTTGTGCTCATTCATTCCTATTCCCACTTTCTCCCTGAAAGTACCATTCACTTTGAAAAACTACTGTGGATTAAAAATGCTGTGGAGCCTGTCAATCTCGAGAATGTATAACTGAGCACATACACAAAGCATTTTCATGGTACACACTCTGATAGTTCTGCCCAACCAATGCTTTGATATTCAAACTCTTCACTGACAGTGGTGACATATCAAATGAAAACTCGAGAGCAATTTGTTTCGGCCACATATGGAGTATTGCGTGCAGTTCTGCTTGCCCCTTTACAGGAAAGATGTGGAGGCTTTGGAAAGGGTGCGGAGGGGGTTTACCGGAGAGCTGCCTGGATTACAAGGTTTCAGCTACAGGGAGAGGCTGGATAGACTTGGTGTGTCGGAAAGAACTGCAAATGTTGGTTTGAATCGAAGGTAGATACAAAATGCTGGAGTAACAGCATGACAGACAGAATCCCTGGAGAGAAGGAATGGGTGCTAAGGATAGACGTGGGTTGTTTTCCATGGAATTAAGTAGATTGGGGCGAGACTTGATAGAAGTATATAAAACTATGAGAGGTATAGATAAGGGAGACAGTCAGAACGTTTCTCAAAGGCTGGAAATGTACAACACTAGAGGGCCTAGCTTTAAGGTGAGAGGGAGACTGTCTAATGGAGATGTGCAGGGCAAGTTTTTATGTACACAGTGAGTGGTGGGGGCATGGAACACATTGCCAGGGGTGGTGGTGGAGGCAGATGTGATAGTGGTGTTTAAGAGGCATTATGATAGGCACATGGAAGTGCAGGTAATGGAGGTATATGGATCATGTAGAGGCAGATGAGATCAGTTTAACTAGGCATCATGTTCGACACAAACATTGTGGGCTGAAGGGCCCGTTCCTGTGATGTACTTTTCCATGTCCTACGAAAACAAAGGTTGCAACAAGCCAATCAGGCATCACATCCAAATAAAACCAATATCCACTATTATGCATCCCACATGGCTAATAAGCATCGGAAGTGCCACGATCAACCTTGATTGTACACTATATGGAATGCTCACAATTTACTGGCTTTACCTTGCACTTAAAGTTATTCACATTAATCCTTTTTATTAATCTTGTATGTGTGCACTGTTGATGGCTCGGTTGTAATCAAGTATTGTCTTTCCACTGACCGGTTAGCACGCAACAAAAGCTTTTCACTGTACCTCGGTACACGTGACAATAAACTAAACTCAACTCAACTTTTTTCTCTCACGTGTTTTCAGAAGGTTACTGTACTTTCTGACTTTCCATTCCAGTCACAAATTATTTTCCGAAGAAGGATCTCGATCCGAAACGTCACCTATTCCTTTTCTTCAGAGATGCTGTCTGACCCGCTGAGTAACTGCAGCTTTTTTTATATCTATCTTCGGTTTAAACCAGCATCTGCAGTCCTCCATCACCAGCATGCATCACGTTGCACTAACACCATCACTTCTACCATTCTGAACGTGTTGTAACATTATGTTGCAATCAGTTCCCCTTGTAGGTTCAACAGGTTCATTCCCAGGATGCGGGACTGACATATACTGAGAGAATGGAGCAGCTGGGCTTGTACCCTCTGGAATGTAGAAGGCTGAGAGTGGATCTTATTGAAACATATAAGATTATTAAGGGTTTGGACACGCTAGAGGCAGGAAACATGTTCCCGATGTTGGGGGAGTCCAGAACCAGGGGCCACAGTTTAAGAATAGGGGGTAAGCCATTTAGAATGGAGATGAGGAAACATTTTTTCACACAGAGAGTTGTAGGTCTGTGGAATTCTCTGCATCAGAGGGTGGTGGAGGCCAGTTATCTTGATCCTTTCTAGCTAGAGCTAGATAGGGCTCTTAAAGAAAGTCAGGGGATATTAGGAGAAGGCAGGAACGGGGTACTGATTGTTGATGATCAGTCATGATACAGAGGAGATTTATTAGAATGTTGCCTGGGTTTCAGCAACTAAGTTACAGAGAAAGGTTGAACAAGTTAGGGCTTTATTCTTTGGAGCGCAGAAGGTTAAGGGGGGACAAGAGAGGTTTTTAAAATGATGAGAGGGATAGACAGAGTTGACGTGGAAAAGCTTTTCCCACTGAGAGTAGGGAAGATTCAAACAAGGGGACATGACTTGAGAATTAAGGGACTGAAGTTTAGGGGTAACATGAGGGGGAACCTCTTTACTCAGAGAGTGGTAGCTGTGTGGAATGAGCTTCCAGTGAAGGAGGTGGAGGCAGGTTCGTTTTTATCATTTAAAAATAAATTGGATAGTTATATGGATAGGAAGGGAATGGAGGGTTATGGTCTGAGCGCAGGTATATGGGACTAGGGGAGATTATGTGTTCGGCACGGACTAGAAGGGTCGAGATGGCCTGTTTCCGTGCTGTAATTGTTATATGGTTATATGGTTGTATGATCTCATTGAATGGCGGTGCTGGCTCGAAGGGCCGAATGGCCTCCTCCTGCACCTATTGTCTATTGTCTATTAAATATATCATCAGTGATGGAGCGTTTATCATCTTTACCTCATGACAGCGGATGATTGCAGTGTGGTATTACGAGACGTGCCAGGATATGCCAACAGAACAAAAAAGTAAATGTCACAACTTGAATGCATTAAGTAATGTTTTTTTTCAAAAGGGGATTAGGAGGCAGATGATACCAATACAGATCCTCCATTCATAATTATGATCAGTTAGCCTCGTGGTGAAAAATAGACTGAATTAATTCATTCTATCACTGTCAATGAAAACTGCTTCACCCTTCAATATGGTTTATGTTACTCTCACCCTTGCTTCATTGGTTATCCTCAGCCCTCTGTTCTACATTCTTTAGAATCTTTGAAACATAGAACAGCACAGAACAGAAACGGGACTGTCGGCCCACAATGTTACTGCTGAACAAGATGCCAATGGCCACCCATGGGAGGCACAGTGGCGCAGCAATAGAGTTACTGTCTTATGACCCTGTCCCACAGTACGAGTTCATTCAAGAGCTCTCCCGAGTTTTAAAAAAAATCAAACTCATGGTAAGCACGGAGAATGAACGTAGAAGGTACGTCGGAGCTCGGGGACGTCTCTTAACTCTAACGGCAGGTACTCGGGAAGACTCACTAACGGCAGGTAAACTAGGGAAGACGCGTGAAGATTTTTCAACGTTGAGCCCCGAGTACCGACCAGCGGTCGTTACCGTAAATCTCCGAGTTTGAATCAGGGTAAACTCGGGAGAGCTCTTCGAATGAACTTGCACAGTGGGACAGAGCTTTTACAGTGGCAGAGATCCGAGTTCGATCCTGACTACGGGTGGTGCTTGTCTGTACGGAGTTGGTGCGTTCTCCACTTGACCCACGTGGGTTTTCTCCGAGATCTTCGGTTTCCTCCCAAACTCTAAAAACGTACAGGTTTGTGGGTTAACTGGCTTGGTGTAGTACAAATGTAAATTGTCCCTATTGTGTTAGTGATAGTGTTAGTGTGCGGGGATTGCTGGTCGGTGTAGCCGAAGGGCCTGTTTCCACGCTGTATCACCAAACTAAACTAAAACCTAAACTAGTTAAACTGATCTCATCTGCCTGCATGTAATCCATATCTCTCCATTCCCTGCACTTCCATGCGTCTACATTAAAACCTTTAAAAAGCCACTATTATATCTGCCTCCATCACCAGCACTGCGTTATAGTTTTATTTGTTGAATCTTCTTCGAATGCATTATTTCTTGTTCAAGCCGTCTTCTTATGTTCATAAGTTAAAGGAGAAGAATTAGGTGATTCCGCCCATCAACTCTACTTTGCCATTCAGCCACGGCTGATCTATCTCTCTCCCTCTCAACCCCATTCTCTTGCTTTCTCCCCATAACCCCTGGTCCCCTAATATCATCACTCCTAATATCATCAAGTCTCCTCCACCCTGAACATTTCCACTGTTCCTTTCATCCAATTCTTCTCTGCTGGCGATATTGTTGCTTGTTAACTTTTCTCAGTTTTCTACATTGACATCCATTTAACACGATAATGATGACAGCAGCTACATTTGCCCACGGTTTTTATCAATATTTCTCAAGTTGTTCAGTTTGAAGATCTAGATATCCCCAGGCATGAGACCAATCCCCCCGCACATTCCTCACTCAGTTTAATATCACGATCAAGGAAAATTTCCAGTGTTTGGTACTGGGGTTATACGGGAGAGCTAAAAGAGTCTTGAGGACTGGTACTAGAGTCAAGGGTCAAGAGTGTTTTATTGTCATATGTCCCAAAACAGAACAATGAAATTCTAAAGGGCCTGTCCCACTTTCAAGACCTAATTCACAACTTTTTTTATTCGTGGACATTTTTCATCCTGTTGAAAAAACGTCCCGACCTACTTGATTCCACGAGTACCTACGACTAGCATCACGACCTACCTATGACCTACCTACGACCTCCTACGACCTCGTGACGACCATGCTGCGAGTATGAGTCAAGGGCAAACTCGGCAGAGGTCGTGAATTAGGTTGTGAAAGTGGGACAGGCCCTTTACTTGCAGCAGCATAACATACATGTAAATATAGTACTTTGTACATGTCATAATAAACAACAAAAATAAGTTTAATATCTCAAAACACACATTGACGGTCGTGGCACTTCAAATGAGAGATTTATAGGACTTTGGTTAGGCTACATTTGGAGTATTAAGTGCAGTTCTGGTCACACCATTACGGGAAAGACTTTGAGGCTTTGGAGAGAGTGCAGGAGAGGTTTACCAGAAACAAGTTCACAGCTTAGCTGCTAATTGCCGTGTTTAATAGCCAGATAGTTGTTGGGACGAAGTTGCTCCTGAACCTGGTTGATAAAGTTTTCAGGCTCTAATACCTTCTTCCCGATGACAGAAGTGAAATGAGAGCATTGCCAGGGTGGTGTGGATCTCTGACAATGCCGGCTGCCTTTATGAGGCAGGGACACCTTCGGTAGTGGGGAGGTCAGAGCCGATGATGGACTGGGCAGTGTTCACCACTTTTTGCAATCTTCTTCCATCAAGCCATTTAAGAATTGTATTGGAACTTAATTCAGAGATTTCGATCCAAGAGCCTTTCAGCACCATTTAAAGCACCATCACAAACAAATGGTTCTAAGATCATTCCCCCTTGAATACTATATGGGTTTTTTTTTAATTCTTTTGCACATGAGTTTATTGTTCTAATTTATATCTCAACGTGAACAATCATTTTCTGAATGCCTACAACCTTCCGCAAAATCCTGGTCAGACTATTTCCAATCCAGTCAATTACCATTAAATCTCAAGACATATTTTCACTGAAGGCAAATGTTTGAATTGGTTTGGATCTCATCCCATTTTGCACTCAGCGGGCAAAGTGTGAGATATGAAACAAATTCATCAGGCAATGTTTGCAGCAAATCACAGCTATTAAAAATAATTCATATCCAAGGAGCCACTTGGAAATCCCAAACCTACATGCACAGGTGTGCAGAAAATGTGGCAAAAACTAACTTCATGGCATATTTATACGGATCCTATCATGCATATTGTGCAATAGAATTTCATCCACTCTTTGCGGCGGCACGATGGTGCAGTGGTAGAGTTGCTGTTTTACAGCGCCAGAGACCTGGGTTTGATCCTTACTACGGGTGCTGGCTGTACGGTGGTTGTACGTTTTTCCTGTGATCGCGTGGGCTTTCCAGGGTGCTCTGGTTTCCTCCCTCATTCGAAAGACATGCAGGTTTGTAGGCTAATTGGCTTTGGTAAAATTGTAAATTGTCCCTAGTGTGTAGGATAGTGCTAGTGGGACGTGCAACATCGCTGGAGAGAAGGAATGGGTGGCGTTTCAGAGATGCTGCCTGTCCCGCTGAGTAACTCCAGCATTTTGTTTCTATCTTCTTTGAGACAAGGCTTCCTGGATTCCAAAGCATCAACTCCACCTTTTTGCGAGGTATCTCCTCACTCACCAAACATCTCAGGTGGATGATGAGCATGAGCTAGTATGTCAATAGGCATAAAGAGTCAACGTGTGGCAATAAGCAGTTGCAGAACGAGTGACTGGAATGTAGGTACTCTCTTTGGAAAATGCATTGGTCTATGAAGTCCCCCTCTCCAGTATCATACCAACAATAACAAAAAAGTGAAGTGCATAACTGAACACATTTCTCCAGCTCAACCATAATTTGGGGGTGACACGGTTTAGCGCAATTCATTTTCTTTGGATTCTGCGTCTTTTTTTTAAATAATACTAAAGATCACATGTGTTTATATTTTATATTCATGCTCATATCCCCAAGGAATCCAGCATCTTCAATAAAATTGCACAGTTTGGTTCATATTGAAGTAGAAACAGGAATAGGAATAGCAGATGCTGGTTTACCAAGGGAAGGCACAAAATGCTGGAGCAATTCAGCGGGCAAGGCAACATCTCTGGAGAACATGGCTGAAAGGAGGAATATGAGTTTGAGTTTACCTTAAGTTTAGTTTATTGCCACATGTATCGAGGTGCGTGTTAACCAGTCAGCGGAAAGACAATACATGATAACAATTGAGTCATCCATAATGTACTGATGCATGGTAAAGGGAATAACATGAATAACATTTAGTGCAAGATAAAGCCAGTAAAGTCCGATCAAAGATAGTCCAAGGGTCTCCAAAGAGGTAGATAGTAGTTTAGTACTGCTCTCTAATGGTTGGTAGGATGGTTCAGTTGACTGATAACAGCTGGGAAGAAGCTGTCTCCGAACCTGCACATGTGCATTCTTTACACTTCTATACCTTTTGCCTGATGGGAGAGGGTAGAGGAGGAAGTGGCCAGGGTGTGACTCATCTTTGATTATGCTGCTGGCCTTGTTGAGGCAGCGTGAGGTGTAAATGGAGTCAATGGAAGAAACGTTGGTTTGTGTAATGGTCTGGATTGCGCCTATATAAATTTGTTATGTATACACTAGCTGTATTCAGCAATGCCAACTTTAGTTCAAATGGGTGTCAGGGGTTATGGGGTGAAGGCAGGAGAATGGGGCTGAGAGGAAAAGATAGATCAACCAGAATTGAATAATAGACTTGATGGGCCAAATGGCCAATTCTCCGACAACTTACGGGATGAAATGTGCCACATATTATCCAAATATATTTAGAGAGTTATTTTCAATAACTTATAACTTATGCCCCTGTCCCACTTAGGAAACCTGAACGGAAACCTCTGTAGACTTTGCGCCCCACCCAAGGTTTCCGTGCAGTTCCCGGAGGTTGCAGGTGGTGGCCGGAGGTTGCAGGTAGTGGAAGCAGGTAGGGAGACTGACAAAAACTTCCGGGAACCACACGGAAACTTTGGGTGGGGCACAAAGTCTCCAGAGGTTTCCGTTCAGGTTTCCGAAGTGGGACAGGGGCATTACAGCATCGGTGATCATTTATTTTGTTGGCTCTTTCATTTTAAAAAGCTAGATTCAATTTCCCAAGCCAAGCTTTGTTGCACATACTATGATATTCAATGTCTTTTCATGATACAAATGCCATTCAAGTATAAAATGCACACAACATGAAGTGAGACAATCCTTTGAATAATTGATGTTGAGGTCTTCAGTAGTGTAACTAATTGCTGCAAGCTCCACTTACACAATTGCGTGAAGGATGTACAATTCAAAACACCAAGTTAAATCAACTGAAATACACTGACAGAGCACATGTCTGCAGAAACCTACACTTAAAATAAATATTTCTTCTCAAGAGCGTTAGATGACAAAGGGAATCATCCTCTGCATAAAACATTAATTTCATTGGGAAATATGGTTTGGTTTATCAGTGGACTTGAAAGGGGGCATGGAGACTGAAAGGCATGAATACTTGAACAGTGGGCTTTCCTTTCAAGGTTTAAGTAGATGCAGCTGCCTGTATCTGATGTGTTGTCTTAAGGGCGACAAGTAAAATGAGTTCCTGGAAACTCTAAGAGCACAACATAGCATGGATAAGAAGTGGAACGCACACGCATTGAATAAAAATAAAATTGGATCTAAAGCAGCCTGCAATTTCGAAAGCACAGGGAAGAGTCTCGACCTGAAACGCCACCCATTCCTTCTCTCCAGAGATGCAGCCTGTCTCGCTGAGTTACTCCAGCATTGTGTGCCTACGCACAGGGAAATCATTGTAAAGGATCCCTGGTGTTCCAGTTAAGCTAGAACATGGTGCTCCTGACTGCTCCACATATCTTTGAATGAATAAAAGTTTTGACTAAAATACATAAAAAATGCCTATGAAACAAAACATGCATGCAATGTGTAAACACAGAGCATCTTTCTGCAGGAGAGAACGACCAGCATGTATATTTTGTACCCCAATTCAGCCTGATCTGCAGTAAACCCAGCAATTGCCAGTCAACAGGACCGTCTTAGATAACAATGCGAAACAGCACCTCAAATACATCACATTCTGCACCAACGTCCATGCTTATACAGATTTAGTTTAAGATCCTTGACCCTCGTTCAAATATTTCATGGATGTCCGAACCTTTTTTCCCCAGGGTGAAAATGCCAAGCACTCGAGGACATAGCTTTAATATGAAATGGGCTAAATTTAAAGGCGAAATGTAGCAAGCACTCGAGGACATAGCTTTAATATGAAATGGGCTAAATTTAAAGGCGAAATATAGAGCAAGTTAGTTTTACACAGAGGGTGGTGGTTTCCTGGAAAGTGCTGCCAGGAGTGGTGGTGGAGGCAGTTACGATAGTGGTATTTAATAGGCATTTAAATAGTCACATGGATATACAAGCAATGGTGGAGTATGGATCACGTGCAGCCTGATGAGATTAGAAACATAGAAACATAGAAAATAGGTGCAGGAGTAGGCCATTCGGCCCTTCGAGCCTGCACCGCCATTTAATATGATCATGGCTGATCATCCAACTCAGTATCCTGTACCTGCCTTCTCTCCATACCCCCTGATCCCTTTAGCCACAAGGGTCACATCTAACTCCCTCTTAAATATAGTCAATGAACTGGCCTCAACTACCTTCTGTGGCAGAGAATTCCAGAGATTGTTTTTCTCATCTCGGTCCTAAAAGATTTCTCCCTTATCCTTAAACTGTGACCCCTTGTTCTGGACTTCCCCAACATCGGGAACAATCTTCCTGCATCTAGCCTGTCCAACCACTTAAGAATTTTGTAAGTTTCTATAAGATTCCCCCCCTCAATCTTCTAAACTCTAGTGAGTACAAGCTGAGTCTATCCAGTCTTTCTTCATACAAAAGTTCTGACATCCCAGGAATCAGTCTGGTGAACCTTCTCTGCACTCCCTCTATGGGAAGAATGTCTTTCCTCAGATTAGGAGACCAAAACTGTACGCAATACTCCAGGTGGGGTCTCACCAAGACCCTGTACAACTGCAGTAGAACCTCCCTGCTCCTATACTCAAATCCTTTTGCTATGAATGCTAACATATTAATTTAACACATTAATTTAACTTGGCATCATATTCGGCACAGACATTGTGGCCAAAGGGCCTCGTTTTATTTTTCAACGTTCGATGGAGTCGGTCACACAGTGTGGAAACAGGTTATTTGGCCCAACTTGCCCACACTGTCCAACATGCCCCATCTACACTAGCCCCACCTGCCTACATTTGCCCCATATCCCTCTCGCCTCTCTATGTATCTATCTAGCCTCTAGCCTCTCTATGTACCTGTTCAAATATTTCTTAAACATTGCGATAGTACCTGCCTCGACTACCTCCTCCGGAAGCTTGTTCCATATACCCACCATACTTTAAATCAAAAAGTTAGCCCTCAGGTTCTTATGCTCTATGGATCTATGTTCTATGAATTGCTTCACTCAATCGTATTTAAATCCTCCTCTACATGGCTGCATGGTCTTGTGCTTATTCCATAAGGATTATGATTAATCAAAGCTTTCTACACCAGAATAAATGCCCTGTGTATGTATCAGGATTATGATTAATCAAAGCTTTCTACACCAGAATAAATGCCCTGTGCATCTATCATCCTAAATATTTCCATCTTCTTTTGTTCAATAGCTAGTAATTTTTTTTCAACAATGCTTTGGCTCAAGACTCTCTCCCCAACTTACAGTTTAGAAAGGAGATAAGTATGAATTTCTTCAGTCAGAGGGTGAATCTGTGAAATTCTGTGCCACAGATGACTGTGGAGGCAAAATTATCGGACATTTTTAAGGCAGAGATAGATAGATTCTTGAATAGTAAGGTGTCAGGGGTTATGGGGAGAAATCAGAAGAATGGGGTTGAGAGGGAGATGGATCCGTGAAGACTGAATGGCAGAGTAGACTTGATGGGCTAAATGACCTAATTCTGCTCAAATAACTTATGAACCATGGTGAAAAGGTTACACCATGGCCTGGTTTGACAACTCAAATGCTCAGCAACAGGCGAGACCACAGAAGGTGCAGGGTACCAGCTGGTCTATCATGAGCACTGACCTCCCCCATCATAGGGAGAATTGACAGAAAGTGTTGCCTCAAAAGGGTGGCCAGAATTATTAAAGACTCGCACCACCCAGGCCACACTCTCATTTCACTCCTCATGATCATCATTCATCATCGTTGAAAACATCAGCGACACAGTGGTGCTGGTTTCCAACGGGAATGGTGACGGACGCACTGCACATCGCTGTCCTCCAGTTCCTGCGGACTTCCGCCGGTGGAAGTATAGAATTTTGGTGTGTGTGCTTTATCATCGTTCCTTACAATGCTGTGTACGACAGTGATCGCAACTTCTACTGAAGTGTGGATGGCCGTTGGCTCGCTAGAAACTCATCCGCCCTTTTAGTCGCTGACTATCCGACCATGGAGCAGGTAGCACGGGATTAGATGGTACCCGTGTCGGGGGGAACTCCCCCCAACCTGACCTACCGTTGGGAGGAAGGTGCAGGAGTCTGAAAACCATGACCACCGGGTTCAAGAATAGCTTCTTCTCAACAAACATCAGGCTCTTGAACAGCACACAACACATAGAAACATAGAAACATAACTGTCTTGGATTGTACCGAGGACAAATGCAATATTTTTTCTTTGCATTAGTAAGGTGGCACGGTAGCACAGCAGTAGAGTTGCTGCTTTGCAGCATCAGAGACCTGGGTTCGAGCCTGACTACGGGGTGGGAGATTGCAACCTTCACGTGGTCCACCCCGTTTCGACGAATGCAATCAACCTGGCGTGCACAATCAAATAGAACAAGTTGTCCTACAACTTTAGTCTGTGCACGCCATACGCAAGAAGAAGAAGAAGAGAGCCTGACTACGGGTGCTGTCTGTACGGAGTTTGTACGTTCTCCCTGTGGGTTTTCTCCGGGTGCTCCGGTTTCCTCCCGCACTCCAAAGACATACAGGTTTGTAGGTTAATTGGTTTTGGTAAGATTGTAAATTGTCCCTAGTGTGTAGATAAAGTACGGGGATTGCCAGTTGCGCGGACTCGGTGGGTTGATGGGCCTGTTTCCTCTCTGGATCTCTAAACATAACTAAAGTATTTGGGTCCTCTAGATTCCAGTCCAAGGTGAACCTGCCCGAATAATATACAGTAGCTGACACAGCAAAGTAAAGCTGTACTTCTTCTATGGATAGTCCATCTGTGAGCACAGACAGAGTATTGGGTCAAAACCTTGCAACAAATAAACACCTTTATTAGTGCAGATAGACACAAAATGCTGGAGTAACTCAGCGGGACAGTCAGCATCTCTGGAGAGAAGGAATGGATGACGTTTCGGGTCGAGACCCTTCTTCAGACGGGAGTCTGAGTTACTCCAGCTTTTAGAATAGTTTCTGAGTTACATGAACCATGTACAACGAAATTTAAATTTTTGTGCCTGTCTTCGGTTTAAGCCAGCATCTGCAGTTCCTTTATTGCTGCATCTTTGTCAGATTAAATTATCTTCTCACGCGAGTTGAACTGGAACCAATAACTTTCTTAACAACAGAGAAACTAAACCCATGGGATTTGGCATTGAATACAAATGAATACTTTTGGGGAACAAACTTGTCCGTCTTCTCGACAGCAAGTAATGAACCTGATTAAAAAGGACTATTGATGCAATTTGTTTTTTTTTTCACAATTATCTTCCATCAGTTAAATGTCTGACCTTTGAATAATAACTATTAGGTTATTACTCAGAAATGAAATCTGAATCTCATGATTTGGAATAAATAAACGTCAGTGTAGTCTGTTTGCGATGGAATATGAGCATGGGAGATTTTGCCTGGACTTCATCTCCTGCTCCTGTGCATATTCACCTTAGCTCTCCATCCAATAATCTTCCAAAAATGTATTCACTTCTCCATTTATTTAGTACTCCCAATGATCTCAAATCATTTGCCCCACCTTTTCCAGCTTTCTTCTCTCCCTGTACAATCAGATTGCAGAACGGTCTCAACTCGAAAAGTGACCGATCCATGTTCTCCAGAGATGCTGCTTGACCTGCTAAGTTACTCCAGCACGTTGTGCCCTTTTGTAACATCCATAACACTCTGGGTACAACATTTCGATGATATCACCCTTATCCCTTATAATCACCTTTTCTTTTACAGCATCCAAAAAGGAGTGATCTCAACACAACTCCTTGGTCAGACTTTACTGGTTTACCTTGCACTAAACGTTATTCCCTTATCATGTACCTGTACACTGTGAATGGCTCAATTGTAATCATGTATTGTCTTTCCGCTGGCTCTCGACCCAAAATGTCACCCATTCCTTTTTCTCCAGAGATGCTGCCTGTCCTGCTGAGTTCTCCAGCATTTGGTGTCTATCTTCCATGTAAGCCAGCATCTGCAGTTCCTTCATACACATTGATTGATTTCATATTTCGTATGAGTTGACTGGATAGCACTCAAAGTTTATCACCTTATCTCGGTACACAGGCATGTAAGGGCAGCACGGTGGCACAGCGATAGAGTTGCTGCCTTACAGCGCCAGAGACCCAGGATCGATCCCGACTACGGGTGCTGTCTGCATGGAGTTTGTACATTATCCCCGTGATCACATGGGTTTTCTCCAAGATTTTCAGTTTTCTCCCACACTTCAAAGACGTACAGTTTGTTGGTTATTTGGCTTGTGTTTGAATACTTGGTCTAAGTGTAAATTGTCCATAGTGTGAGTGGGCTTGTGTTAATGTGCAGGGATCACCGGTTGGTGCATAAGGGCCTGTTTTTACGCTGTATTCCAACTGATTGCAACACTAAACTTACCCACAGGGTACCCAGATGTCCAAATGAACCCCTCAAAGTTGGTTTTACATCTCAATTAAAATCTCCTCAAAGCAACACATACCAAAACAAAACCTGATACAGTCATTAGTGAGAGATTGAGCACTTCGATTAAGAAGTAAAGTGGGTAAAATTATCAAATTAATTAGCTTTTAGTGGGACCCAGCTGGTCACCCACACCAATTTGCACTGCTGCACATTACTCTGATTAACTGCCGTGTCCAAAAAGATCAGGAGTCAGACTGTAACAGGAAAATGATTGACAAGCAGCAGCAGTCTGGGTGCGAGTTTAGATTCAATGAAAAATCAAAAAGGACACGTAATGCAAGTAAATCAGAGAACCTGCTCAAATGTCTTAGCTTAGTTTAGTTAGTTTAACGATACAGCGCGGAAACAGGCCCTTCGCCCCACCATGTCCACATAAACCAGCAATCCTTGCACACTTATGCTATCCTGCACACTAGGGGCAATTTACAATTATGCCAAGCCAAGTAAACCTACAAACCTGTACGTCTTTGGAGTGTGGGAGAAAACCGTAGGTCCCGGAGAAAAAGCCACGCAGGTCACAGGTAGAACGTACAAACTCAGTGCAGCCAGCACCCATAGTCAGGATTGAACTGGGGTCTGTGGCGTTGCAATGCAGTAGCTCTACTGCTGTGCCACCGTGCCACCCATGTGGAGGTTAGTGTGGAGGCTATTTTTTACATCATAAGTTACCCTTAAATATACCAATCATTTAGGAACTTTGGCGATCTTGGTTTGATTGATTATCAGTTCCACTAGGACTTTAAACAAAGTGACTTTGGTCTGGTGCTCAAATAAATATTTAAATTAAATATCTGTGTGGAATCACGGTATATGATGAGCTGAGAGAGTGGAAGAGTTTGGACAGTGGAAGAAAAGTAGACTTTAGAGATACTGAAAGGGGTGATTCCTGGAATGTCAGGACTTTCATATGAAGAAAGACTGGATAGATTTGGCTTGTACTAGCTAGAATTTAGAAGATTGAGGGGGGATCTTATAGAAACTTACAAAATTCTTATGGGGTTGGACAGGCTAGATGCAGGAAGATTATTCCCGATGTTGGGGAAGTCCAGAACAAGGGGGTCACAGTTTATGGATAAGGGGGAAATCGGGAGATGAGAAAAACATTTTTCACACAGAGAGTGGTGAATCTCTGGAATTCTCTGCCACAGAAGGTAGTTGAGGCCAGTTCATTGGCTATATTTAAGAGGGAGTTAGATGTGGCCCTTGTGGCTAAAGGGATCAGGGGGTATTGGAGAGAAGGCAGGTACAGGATACTGAGTTGGATGATCAGCCCATGATCATATTGAATGGCGGTGCAGGCTCGAATGGGCCGAATGGACTACTCCTGCACCTATTTTCTATGTTTCTATGGGTCTGTGAGTTGTGCTGTCCTTAATCATAGACGAGTTACCAGCAAGGAGGTATTGGAGGTTCAAAAGTGCATGAAAACGAAATTGCAGAGACCCTTGTAGAGATATTTGCAACATACAGGCGAAATTAGTTGACATTAGTTTAGAGAACACAGCGTGGAAATGTTGCTGTCTGACCCGCTGAGTTACTCCAGCTTTTTGTGTCCATCTTCAGCGAGAAAGGAATACTAGGTTTAATTACAACTTCTCTCTACTGGCCTGCAGTAGAGAAGGTCGATTGATGTTACTCTCAACACAAAGCTTGTTTATGAAGAAGGAAATAAAATATAAAGATATTACTCAAAAACACGAATGACAAAGATGGGTTTTAACTTAGAAGTCGAAAATCCTGGAACACCTGGTCGACCATGGAAGGAATAAGGGTGGGATAGATAAAATATTGGATTTAGATGTGCTTCAATAATAGATTCCTTTTGAACCAGCAAAGAGATGTGTAATATATATTTTCTTAGTTCCTGGTGGAAGGAATGAACGAAGGGGCTCATCGATTTCTCTCTTGAATCCATCAGTTTTATTGAACATGTATGAAATTTGTTCAACAAGCTGTGTGCTTCTTATCCTCTCATGGGCATTTTCAATATTAAAGATATAGCACTGTTAAAGGTAATTACATTTGCACTATCTTACAGCAGATATAGATGCCCCACAATCATCAAATCATAATGATCCTCATATGATGCTTAATGCATTTTTTTTCATTAACTGTGAGGTAACTATTTTCCTTCTGTGACTAAAATTATTAATATAATTGATCAAAAAATAAGTGTATTGGAGATATTAACAAGTTTCAAGTGGATACAATACGATAAGAGCAGCATGGTGGCATCACGGTGGAGTTGCTGCCTTTACAGCGCCAGAGACCCGGGTTGGATCCTGACTATGCGTGTTTGTCTGCACGTTCTCCCAATCACCTGCGTGTGTTTTCTCCGAGATCTTCGGTTTCCTCCTACACTCCAAAGACGTACAGGGTTGTAGGTTAATTGGCGTGGTATGAGTGTAAAAATTGTCCCGAGTGTGCGTAGGATAATGTTAGTGTGCAGGGATCGCTGGTCAGTGCGAACTCGGTGGGCCAAAGGTCCTGTTTCCTCACAGTATCTCTAATCTAAACTAAATTGAATTAAAAAAGTGAGTGGGCAGCAATATGGAAGATTGAGCACAAATTGAGGTTATCCATTTTGGCACAAGAAAATTACACCAAAATAATTGAAATTGTGAAAATGGTGAGAGGCGCAAAAACGGTACACGATAGCACTACAATTTTTGGCCCACCTTGCTCACCATTGTCCTGCGATGTAAATTAAACAAATTTCATTCAGATTGGTGGTACATCTTTCAAGTTATTGACATTTAAAACTTTTTTTTAATTAAACAGCGCCCCCACTTGCCATCTTTACTTGACAGGTGTCACAAAGGACACACCAAGGGTCCTCAGCTCCCCTTGACAGGCATCACAAAGGACACACCACGGGTCCTCAGCGCGGCCTTTGCACAAATTCAGACCGCCATCTTTTTGGGGCCTATGAGTGAGTGGTGGAATATTGCATTGGGGGGACGGGTTTCATTTGGGGACCAAGCCTCCCATCAGGGCTATGGGTGAGTGGTTGAATATTGCGTTGGGGGGAACGGGTTATACTGGTGGATCAGGCCTCCCGTGAGGGCTATGGGTGAGTGGTGGAATATTGCATTGGGGGACCTGGCCTCCCGCGTAACAGGGACCCAACCCTTCCCACTTGGTCTAGTTATCTTTAAATGTTTGGCTGCAAAATGCTTTTAATGGGAAAACTGAACTGCCTTGATGGTGGTCGGTCTCAGACACCGTCTGGAAGTTATAAGAACAAAAAAGTAAGTTTGCTCCTGTCATAAGACTGAGGCGGATATCGTAGAGAGCTTCAGTCATTCATTGCACATGCGAGAGGACTTTTAGACGGGAGATCTTATAAGCTCTCTCCCCCTCACTGCTTTCATTCAAGAAAGTGATTGATTGTGTTACCCGCTGAAAAGGGTACTTGTGACCCTCTTAATACAGTGCTGAGCATCTTAAGACAGCATCTCTCATGACGCAGCCGCAAGCAAAACCTACTTACAAAAGAAAGTCAAGGCAGTAAGGAACCCATCTACTAATGGACACAGCTGCGCTCCAGGTGGAAGCGGTTTGTAGGTTTTCAAACAATTACATCATTCTCAAAGGGCTCTTGAAAAGTATATCATTTTAAGAGACTGTCGACGATCTTAAGACCCCATTGGTTTGAAAGCCAAGGTAAACAGTATATACTAGTCTAGTAGAGGTCTTTTTATACACAACGCATTATCCCAAGAGTTTCGATTTAGAGTCTTCTGATTTTCATCAGCGTTTTCTGATTTTCCTGATTTTCAGATTTTTCTGAGTCTTTTGATTTTCATCAGGCAGAACAGAACATCTGCCTATGGATTAAGGACTTCCTTATGGACCGGCCGCAGTCAGTCAGGATGGGACCGCACCACTCCCCCAATTTGACACTCAGCCAAGGAGTCCCACAAGGCTATGTGCTGAGCCCCCTCCTCTACTCCCTCTATATATTTGACTGCATATCGACCCACTGCACAAACACCATAATAAAATTTGCAGACCACACAACAGTGGCGGGCTGATGACTGAGGGCGATGAGTCAGCTTACAGAGAAGAGGAACAGAGGTTAATAGGCTGATGCTCAGAGAACAACTTATTGCTCAATACAAAGAAAACAAAAGAGCTATTCATCGACCAGGACGAAGCAGGGTCCAGAATCTGTCTCCTGACTTGTGGCAAGGTGGTGGTGGTCAGACGTTCTGAGCACCGTGTTATAGGAAAGATGTTGTCAAGCTGGAAATGGTACAGAGAAGATTCATGAGGACGTTGCCAGGACTGGTGGGTGTGAGCTATCGGGAGAGGTTGAGTAGGCTGGGTGTGCAGGAGTGATCTTATAGAGATGTATAAAATCATGAGAGGAATAAATCAGGTAGATGCACAGTCTCTTGCCCAGAGTAGGTGAATCGAGGACCAGAGGACATAGGTTCAAGGTGAAGGGGAAAAGATGTAATAGGAATCCGATGGGTATGTTTTTCACACAGTGGGTGGTGGGTGTATGGAACAAGCTGCCAGAGGAGGTAGCCAAGGCTGGGACTATCCCATCGTTTAAGAAACAGTTGGACAGGTTCATGGATAGGACAGGTTTGGAGGGTTATGGACCAAGCACAGGCCAGTGGGTCTAGGGTAGCTGGGACGTTGTTGAACCGTGTGGGCGAGTTGGGACAATGGGTCTGTTTCCATACTGTATGACTCTGATTCTATGATGATGAGTTGCTCACTGCACGATGACCTGCCCTTGGTCATGGCATCTGTATCTGGGTTATTTTCTGATTAAAGGCCTGGGTAGAGTGGATGGGGAGGGAGAGGATGCTTGCATTCGTGGGAGAATCTAGGACCAGAAGCCATAGTCTCAGAATTAAAGGATGTACCTTTAGAAAGGAGATGAGGAGGAATGTCTTTAGTCAGAGGGTGGAGAATCTGTGGAATTCATTGCCACTGACAGTTGTGGAGGCCAAGTCAATGGATGTTTTTAAGGCGGAGATTGACAGTTTCTTGAGCCTGAGCCGCTGAGTTATTCGATCACTTTGGGTCCTTTTTTGTAAACCAGCATCTGCAGTTCCGAGGTAGACAAAAGAAACTCAGCGGGTGCAGCAGCATCTATGGAGTGAAGGAAATAGGCAACGTTTCGGGCCAAAACCCTTCTTCAGACTGATGTAGGGTGGGGGGATGGGGGGAAGAAAGACCTATCTGCAGTTCCTATCCCTACAAGTTCCAGGAATCAGTATGGTGAACCTTCTCTGTACTCCCTCTACGGAAAGAATGTCTATCCTCAGATTAGGAGACCAAACTGTACGCAATACTCCAGGTGTGGTCTCACCAAGACCCTGTACAACTGCAGTAGAACCTCCCTGCTCCTATACTCAAATCCTTTTGCTATGAATGCTAACATACCATTCGCCTTCTTCACTGCCTGCTGCACCTGCATGCCTACTTTTAGTGACTGTTGTACCATGACACCCAGGTCTCGTTGTATCTCCCCCTTTCCTAATCGGCCACCATTCAGATAATAGTCTACTTTCCTGTTTTTGCCACCAAAGTGGATAACCTCACAAGGTGCTTTTAGTTCAGAGATACAGCACGGAAACAGCCCTTCAGCCCAGCGAACGTGCACCGACTGGCGATCCCCGCACGTTAACACTATCCTGCACACACTCAGGACAATTTTACATTTATACCACGCTAACTAACCTATAACCAGGACATCTTCGGAGTGTGTGAGCAAACTGAAGATCTCGGAGAAATGCTGAGAGGTCAGGGGGAGAACGTGCACACACTGTACAGATAACCAGTGCCCTGAAGGGTCTGTCCCACTTAGCTATTTTTAGGTGACTGTCATTGTCGTAGAAGGTCGCTGAAAAACCAACGACTGGGCCCCCCTTCAACATAAAATGTGAAATATAATCATAACTTTAACAACAAATAAAAAACTCAGAGACAGCACCGGCGACAACCTCCGTCACCTGCCGACAACTACGACAGCACCTACGTCAGGAGAAGTCAAGTTACGCTCATTGGCGTCAAATCCACTGTCGCCGACTGTCTCTGAAAAATGGTCAACATGTTGAAAATCCAGCGGCGACCAGAAAGACGCCACGACTTTTTGGGCGACTGAGGAGACGACTCACGACCAGACAGGCGACACCCCGGCGACCATGTGCCGATAACCTAGTTGCCTGTAGTCGCCTAAAATAGCCTAAGTAGGACAGGCCCTTTAGTCAGGATGGAACCCCTGGTCTCTGGCGCTGTAAGGCAGTAGCTCTGCCGCTGCCCACTGTGCTGCCCTTTAAAGAAAGAGTATTTCCCTGCTGAGTGGGATGACTTGCAAACAGCTATTACATCCATCTAAGGTGGACACAAAAAGCTGCAGTAATTCGGCGGGTCAGGCAGTACGGGAATGGGAAGGGGAGTTAAAGTGTTTGGCAACCGGAAGATCTATCTGTTGGTGGCTGCATTCGTATTCTGCACAAACTAAACTGGGGTAAATTACAACTAAAATAAGTCTCCTCCAGTGACTCAACGTTTGCAAGGGGCCAAAGAGGACATTGCCAGGATTCATGTTAAAACGTTTGCTCTTGAAATAAATAGCTGCATGGAAGAAGCAGTTTTCAATAACACCGTTAATTGCAACCCAACCATGACCTAAGGAAGGTGATAAGTCATATTTTGTAATGGATTAGGAACGTTAGCAATATTGCGTACCAGCATTAAAAAAAATAACGGAAGCAATGCTGCTTCTAATTTTGCTGGAAAGTTTGTGTTACCTAATTAGTTGTTATTCATGTCTGTTGCTACCCTTAAACAATGCTGCATGCTGTTTGCAATATAATTAATCAGGTTTAGCTAGCATTTAACCTAGAAATAACAATTAAACAGTAGATGCTGGTCATATCGCCTCCTGGATTTTCTTTGTTGCTTTACATAATGTGGAGCAATTATTTCAGAAAATAACCTTCGATTTCTGTTTCTATTTAGAGTTTAGTTTAGTTTAGAGATACAGTGTAAAAACAGGCCCTTCGGCCCACCGAGTATGCACCAACCAGCACATTATCACTATCCTACACACACTAGGGACAATTTGCATACACCAAGCCAATAAACCTACAAACCTTGGCGTCCTTGGAGTGTGGGAGGAAACCGAAGATCTCGGAGAAAACCCACACGGTCACAGGGAGAACGGACAAACTCCCATAGTCGGGATCAAGCCCGGGTCTCTGGCGCTGTGAGGCAGCAACTCTACCGCTGCACCACCATGCGCCCGAAGCTCTGGAGTGGACATAGATTTTTTAAATTACATTTTAAATCAATTGAATAAAATGTTTATGAATGTAACTCTAGAACTGTGGTAAAGAAATTTTCTTCTATGCCACTTTAATGGTTGTTTGAAGGAGGAGAGTGGGCTTTTTGACAGAGACAGTTTGTTACATGTTCTAGATGGGAAGTAATTTCATCTTCTTGGACATAAATTGTGATGGGGAGAGGATGGTGGTGAGGAGATATCGGTTCACAATCAAAACATGAGGCATATAAAGCAATGGATTTAAATTTCAGGAGAGAGAGAGAGTCAAGAGAGTCAATTTAATTGTCATTTGGACCCCTGGAGGTCCAAACGAAATGCCGTTTCTGCAGCCATACATTACACACAAATAGACCCCAGACACAACATAATTACATTTAACATAAACATCCATCACATAGCTGTGATGGAAGGCCAAATAAACTTATCTCTCCACTGCACTCTCCCCCCCCCGATGTCAGAGTCAAAGTCATAGCCCCCGGCTGGCGATGGCGATTGTCCCGCGGCCATTAAAGCCACGCCGGGTGGTGCGAGGTCGCACACTGGGTCTTGGTGTTGGAGCCCCCGGTGTGCGCTCGCAGAGTCCGCGGCCGTTCCAGCCGCGCGGGGCAGTGGTGTCAGGCCCCACTCCAGGAGCTCTTCGACCCCGCAACTCGGGCGGGAGAAGTCGCGTTGCAGGAGCCCCGAAAAGCGGTCTCTCTCCAGGGAGCCGCGGGCTCCCGGCGCCGTCGTCCTCAGACCCGTCGTTGGAGCCTCCGACTCTCCGGTAGCAGCAGCAGCAGCAGCAGCAGCAGCAGCAGCATCAGCAGCATCAGCAGCAGCAGCGCTCCTCCACCGCTCCACCCGCTCCGGACCCGGCCAGCTCCGCGACGGCAACGGTGAGTCGGCACCAGAGTCCCCGGCTTCTTCCTGTTGGAGGCCGCTCCTCGTTGCGGCCTCAACGACACCTGAGACCCGACGAGAAAAGGTCGGGTCTCCAGTGCAGGGAGAGATTCAAAAAGTTTCCCCCCCCCTCCCACCCCACCCCCGTCCCCCCACACACACACCCCAACATAAAATAACAAAAAACTACATAAAAACACAGACAAAAAATAATAAAAACGCGGACAGGCTGCAGAGGCCGCTGCTGGCCAGAGCCGCGCCGCCTACCGGAGTTCGATAGTGCGATACGATGTCGCAGCAGCAGAATTGCTGCCTTAACAGTGCCAGAGACATAGAAACATAAAAAATAGGTGCAGGAGTAGGCCATTCGGCCCTTCGAGCGTGCACCGCCATTCAATATGATCATGGCTGATCATCCAACTCAGTATCCCATCCCTGCCTTCTCTCCATACCCCCGATCCCTTTAGCCACAAGGGCCACATCTAACCCCCTCTTAAATATAGCCAATGAACTGGCCTCAACTACCTCCTGTGGCAGAGGATTCCACAGGTTCACCACTCCCTGTATAAAACGCAGGTTTGATCCTGACGATGGGTGCTGTCTGTACGGTGTTTGTACATTCTCCCCCCCGTGACCATGTGAGTTTTCTCGGATGCTCTGGTTTCCTCCCACACTCCAAAGACGTGCAAGTTTGGAGGTTAATTTGCTTCTGTGTAGTGCGTGTAGGATGGCGTTAGTATGTGGGGATCGCTGGTCGGGGCGGCACAGGTTTTAGGTTAATTGTCTACCGTAAATTGTCCCTAGTGTGTGGGATAGAAGTGGAAGATGCGCGACTGTTGGTCAGCGCGAACTCGGTGGGCCGAAGGGCCTGTTTCGAAGCTGTTTCGATCACCTAAAACTAATATAAATAAACTAAATTAGCAGGGCAGGCGGTTCATAGAAGTAACAGGTTGCCTAATTATGAAATACCAAGAAAGAAAAGGCTCATTGTGATGTAATGCAAATGAAACATTACTGGTAAGATGAATTGATTTGTATTGAAATATTAATCGAGAAAGGGCCTTTGATTGATGCCATTTCGGCCAAGACAGATGAATATGATAGATGTTATGGCTTAAATTCCTTTGGGAAAAGCAGACATTGTAACTTGCTGTTCATTTCAAGGGCAGCATCAGATGTACAAAGAAAGGTATGAAATACAGAGGATTGTGGATTTTTTTTTCCTGTTATTGATGTGCTGCAAGAACACGTTGTTGTAATGTCAAGGAACATGATCACAGCTTCGAAAGCCAAGGGAATGGAGGATAAAGAAAAAGGTGAGACACTAGGAGTTATATTTGCGTTCTGATTCTGCAAGGCAAATGTTACATTTCAAATTTGGGAATGTTGAAGGAAACTTCATATTCCTAGGAGTCAACATCACCGACAACTTCTCCTGGACCGCCCATATTGAAGCAACGACCAAGAAAGCACACCAACGTCACTACTTCCTCAGAAGATTTCCCCAGCCCCACTTTCCTGAGTTACTCACGAATTCACCTGAGTTTTCCCCTTGATTCCTCTGAGAATATCCGTAGGAGTCTGTAGCGAGTCCTTAGGAAGCCGTAAGAGGCCTTACGAGTCTGTAGATATTTTGCAGCAGCTCGTAATGCCAGCCTAGGTACACAGAGCATCAGGTAAGTCGAGACTTTTTTCAGCATGTTGAAAAATGTCCACGAGTAAAAAAGATAGCCCCGAGTACCTACGGCTGGCATCTCTGAGTTTGAATCAAGGGGAAAAGTCGGGAGAATTTGTGAGTAACTCGGGAAAGTGGGACAGGGGCTTTAGGAAGTTTGGCATGTCCCCTGCAACTCTCACCAACTTCTACAGATGAACCATAGGAAGCATTTTATCAGGATGCATCGCAGCTTGGTTTGGGAGCAGCTCCTTCCAAGACAGCACAAAATTGCAGGGAATTGTGGACGCAGCCCAGACCATCGCGCAAACCAACTTCCCTTCTATTGACTCCATTATACCTTGGCAAAGCCAGCAGCATAATCGAGGATGAGTCACACCCTGGTCACTCCCTCTTCTCCCCTCTCCCATTGGGCAAAAGGCATAAAAGTATGAAAACAAACAACTCCAGATTCAGGGACAGATTCTGGAGACCCACACAGTCAGGCTTGAACCCGGGTCTCCAGCGCTGTAAGGCAGCAACTCTACCGCTGCGCCACTGTGCCGATCCGGTTAAGAGGTATGGTAAATACAAATGGCAATACATTTCAGTGAAAAAGCTGTGAAAAATGCCAAGATCAAAGCAATCCCAGAATATCTATCACAGATAACAACACACAAAATAACAAGTTTTTTTTAAAAATCCATCCAAAGTCATGTTCAACTAAGATTACCTATACAGCGTATTAGATTTTTCATCATATCTTTTCCTCTGTTTGGTGGCATTAATCTCATTTCAGAAGTTATTTTTCCTTCAGTCTATTTATTTGAATAAACTATGTTTACAACTCAGCCAAGTGGCAAATTGACAGGACAGTAATGAATAAAAGACAGGCTAATTTTGCAAAATCACATCTTTTACTATTCCATCTCTTGGACTAATATTTGAAACGGACATGTTATTCCCAGCCTGCATCCACCACAGGCCCATAATATGTCGTGCTTTGACTTTTTAGAGTCTTCGAGTGATACAGTGTGGAAACAGGCCCTTCGGCCCAACTTGCCCACACCGGCCAATATGTCCCAACTACACTAGTCTCACTTCCCCGCATTTAGTCCATATTCCTCCAAACCTGTCCTATACATGTATCTGTCAAACTGTTTCTTAAACATTGGTATAGTCCCAGCCTCAACTACGCCATATGGCAGCTCGTTCCGTACATCCAATATGTTATCCCACAGATTTCTATTACATTTTTCCCCTTCAGCTTAAACCAATGTCCTCTAGTCCTCGATTCACCTACTCTGGGCCGGAGACTCTGTGCGACTGCCCGATCTATTCCTCCCGTGATTTTATACACCTCTATAAGATCACCCATCATCCTCCCGCGCTCCAGGGAATAGTGCCCCAACCGACTCAACCCCTCCCGAAACTTCAGACCCTCTGGTCCTGGCAACATCCTCGCAAGTTAAGTAAGTAATTTGTTACTCAAATTATTTATTTTCTCCCTAGATTCTGATGTCAGCGTGCATAGCTTCAATTCACATTCATTCCTCATGTTTTATCACCACGTTTTTTTCTTTCTATTTCTGACGGTTCTTATCTTTAATGCCACATTGAAATAACAGCCTTTTTCTTGAACAGATATTATTGCAGGGAATATAAAAACAAAGCATAGCTTCTGGGAATCAAACAGAAAATTGGGGTGGCACAGTGGTGCAGCGGTAGAGTTGCGGCCTTATAATGCCACGGACCTGGGTTTGAGCCTGACTATGGGGGCTGTCTGTATGGAGTTTATACGTTCCCCCCGTGACCACTTAGGTTTTCCTTGGGTGCTGCGGTTTCCTCCCACACTCCAAAGGTGTCCAGGTTTGTAGGTTAAATGGCTTTGGTAAAAAATATATATAAATTGTCCCTAGTGTGTGCAGGACAGTGCTCGTGCATGGGGTGATCGCTGGTCGGCATGGACTCCGTCAGTCGGGGGACCTGTTTCCACGCAGTATCTCTAAAATAAACTAAACAACACAGTAAAACAACAAAGTACCTGAAACAATTAAGAACAGAGCTGTTGCCTCACAGCGCCAGAGACCCAGGTTTTATCCCGTACTCAAGTTCTTTCTGTGTGGAGTTTGCACGATCTTCATTCGACCACCAGGGATTTCGTCCCGGTGCTACCTTGTCCTCCCACAGCCCAAAGACGTGCGGGTCTGCAGGTTAATTGGCCTCTGTAAAATTGCACCAAAAGTGTAGGGAGTGGATGAGAAAGTGGGATAGCATGGAACTAGTGTGAATGGGTTGATCGATGGCCAGCATGGACTCAGGGTGGGTGAAGGGCCTGTTTCCATGCTTTATCTCTAAAACTTTAAACTAAACTTGCAAATCCAATTGATGTCAATCCAATCACTGTATGTCATGTTGTCACTTGTGGGCGGAGCACCAAGGCAAATTCCTTGTATGTGAATACTTGGCAAATAAACTTATTCATTCATTCATTCAAATGCTGGATGGATACTTGCAAGCCCAATTTCAAATTCCAATGGAAGGAAATAAAATTATGCTTAAGCAAATATTTCCACATTTGTCACTTAACCCACTTTCTGTGTTGGCATCCACGCATTATAGTCACTAAACCCAATAACATTAATGTTCCATGAAAAATCCTCCAAATTATTTTAATTCAGATCTCACATTGCCCCCATCATTAACAGTAAAACACATCAGCACTACAGGACAGAGGTGTAAAAGGTTCCACCACATTTCACACTTCACTAATATCCTACCGAGAATACTGCTCCTGAAGATTATTTCCATGTCGTAGAAGATCTTTGTTAGAATGTACCTGCTAATTCTAATTGATACCCAGATTTAACTTACAAATTAAAAAAAAAAAAAAAAAAAAAAAATCAATTTAATTTAGAGACGGTGTGAAAACAGGCCCTTCTGCCCACTGGGTCCACGCATACTATCAATGACCCGTTCACATTAGCTGTATGTTATCGCACTCCCGATACTTTGGGCAGGTGTCGTGTCTTTGGGATATGGGAGGAAAGCAGAGCACCCAGAGGAAACCCACACAGTCAAGGGGAGAATGTGCAAACTCCACACAGACAGCAGCCAAGGTCAGGATCGGACCCCGGTCTCTGGCACTATGTGGCAGGATTTCTACCAGCTACCATTTGATACATTTCAAAGCCAGTGAATAATAAGTGGAAACAAAGAAATGCAGATGCTGGTCTGTACCAAAGATAGACACAAAGTAACTCAGTAGGTCAGGCAGCTTCTCTGGAGAAAAACATATGGGGGACATTTTGGGTCGAGACCCTTCTTCAGACTCTGAATTGTCTCTGCTGGTCAAGATCCTTCACTGCCGCCCAGCAAACAATCTGCAGTCTTGTGTAGGAAGGAAGTGCAGATACTGGTTCACACCGAAGATAGACACAAACTGCTGGAGTAATGGCTGGAGGGAGGCACGGTGGCACAGCGGTAGAGTTGCTGCTTTACAGTGCCAGAGACCCGGGTTGGATCCTGAGTACGGGTGCTGTCTGTACAAAGTTTGTACGTTCTACATGTGATCGAGTGAGTTTTCTCCGGGTGCTCCTGTTGCTTCCCACACTCTAAAGATGCACAGGTTTGTACGTTAACTGGCTTGGTATAATTGTAAATTGTCCCTAATGTGTGTAGGATAGTGCAAGTGTGCGGGGATCGCTGGTCTGCGTGGACTTGGTGGGCCGAAGGGCCTGTTTCCTCGCTGTATCTCTAAACTAAACTCAGCAGGTTATGCAGCATCTCTGGAGGAAGGAATTGCCAACGTTTCGGGTCGACACCTCATTCTTTTTCTCCAGAGATGCTGCCTGACCCACTGATTTACTTTGTGTCTATCTCCAGTGAATGATGATTTTGGGATCCATGCCATTATGTACTGTTATTAACCTGAGACACTTGAGCATATTGCACAATGCCCTCCTAATGTGGATCACTGTAGCAATCTACAATGTGTACTTATTATTGCATTCCTTTTCATAATGTTCTAGCCTCCTGCCTGGCTGTGGAACAACTATGATATGTCATCCGAGCATTGGAGGCAATGATGGAAATTTGTATGTGAGTAGAGAAGCTGTCAGGATACAGCCATTCTACAATCCATCAACCTTAAATCCTGCTTCTACATAGATGCATACAGGTTGGGACATCGAATGCCTTGGACAAATGATTGAATGGATTGTTTTATTCCTTGACATCAAAGAGATCTAATACTGAGGAATATTTTCACACCGCAGTTCATTAAATTCTGATTAGTTCAGAGTTGTGAATGAGATGATTGTCATATTGCCAGTTTGTGCATGTGTCTCATCTCCATATCAAAAATTGCAACCAGCCTCTTTTTAAAATATTTTGATGAAAAGAACTGTGCTTTTCACATAGCCTTTCACATCTATTTTTTTTTTAAAAAGCAGCCTGCATTGCAAGGGTTTTTCTGATGTAGCCAATTTCCATTTCCCTGGTTGATTTACAAGAATATCTGGATAAAATCAGGAGGCAAGCATATCTGAAGATTGAGATCGTTCAGATATCTATTTGAAATATGTTTTGCCTTCAAAGAGTGATTGATAAACAATTCTTTGAAAATTATTTTTCCTTTAATTGTTCTCTCAAACTATTGAAATGCTTTCCTTTCAATAAAAGAGAGAAATAACATTTTAAATAGATGGATTAAACTTACAAATCTTTTGACAATATCATTGCTCTCGACATAAATATAATTAGTATGAACTTAAATATTCAAATACACTTGCTTGTTTTGAGTCATAGCAATGTTCTAAAAATATTTTTTTTTTTCCACATCTCACATGTATCAAGACACCGAGAGAAAACAAATGTTTAACTGCACACTAGAGTATTTTCTTAGAGGACCTTACTGCCAAATATGAAGATAATGAATATCATTGCCAAGCCCTGTTGAAACAATACATCTATAGACCTTACTTCATATGTCGTCGGAGCAGAATTGGGCCATTCGGCCCATCAAGTCTACTCCGCCATTCAATCATGGCTGATGTATCTTTTCCTCTCAACCGCATTCTTCTGCCTTCTTCCCTTAACCCCTGACACCCTTATAGCCCTGTCCCAAGGTGCGAGTTCATTCAAGTGCTCTCCTGAATTTAAAAAAAATCAAACTTGTGGTAAGCACGGAGAATGAACGTAGCAGGGACATCGGAGCTCGGGGATGTCTCTTAGCGGCTCGTAACGCTAACACCAGGTACTCGGAAAGGCTCGCTAACGGCAGGTAAGCATGGGAAGACTTGTGAAGATTTTTCAACATGTTGAAAAATATCTACGAGAGCCTCAAGTACCGACGAGTGGCCATTACCATTTGAATCAGGGCAAACTCGGGAGAACTCTTGGAATGAACTCGCACCATGGGACAGGGCTATTACCAATCAAGAATCTATCATTCTTCACATGAAAAATATCCGTTGACTTCCATAATCAACCGCGGATAGGATGGGTTTCTTGTGAATAATAAAACTATTAAAACTGGGCAAATTATTGTTTTCTTCAAAGTAGTGGAGCCATTTTGAAATCAAGGCCTGAATTTAGGGAGGGGCTGGACAACCTAATGCCTACTCTACTGTCCTAAGAAAGTAAGGTTAAAAGTCGAGCCTTCCTGACATTTGAATGAAGGGCTACACTTCCATAACAGTCAGGTTTTGAACAGCTCATCAACCTGCTCTGAACATCTTTATGATGTGACACCCAGGCCTTTTAAAGTACTTTTCTTGAGGCATTCAGTGGATGATCCCATCCCAAAAAATAATGAGACATTTTTCTCCAGTAGATTGCCATCATGAAGTAGACATGGACTGTACTGATTGATTGACACAGACTAACCAACATCAGTCTCAAGCCTTGGAATCAATGCAATAAAATGAACTTGAGACACTCTGCTATAAAAGCACCAATGTTAAATAAAATTCTTCCTTTCTCTCAAGAGATCTACACACTCCAACATACACCTCTTACCCACCTCATCACATTCAATAAATCAATTTATTTCTTTCCTTTCCAATTATGTGTAATATCTTGGAAAAACAATATCCATTATCTCAACGTTTTATTGCATGACTATTGTTTAATTTAACTTAGTTTATTTTAGAGATACAGCGCGGAAACAGGCCCTTCCACCCACCCAGTCTGCACCGACCAGGGATCCTTGTACATTAACACTATCCGACACAGATGAGGGACAATGTACATTTATATCAAGCCAATTAACCTACAAACCTGCACATCTTTGGAGTGTGGGAGGAAACCGAAGATATCGGAAGAAACCCACGCAGGTCACGGGGAGAACATACAAACTCCATACTGACAAGCACCAAGGTTGAACCCGGGTCTCTGGCACTGAAAGGCAGCAACTCTACTGCTGTGCTAACATGCCGCTATAACATATTGATATAATATTTTACAAAATATTAACTTTCCTCTAAATTTTAATCAGGATTTTTGATGATTTGACTTCATCGGGCCATCCATGCTGATCGACAGGTCAAACTTGCCTCCCTCTGTCCAGGGTTCGGGAGTTCTGGCCTGGCTGGAGCCGGCAGACCCATTCCCAGAGCCAAACTTTGCGGGCCAATATCTCGGTCCCTTAGGCGAACTGTTGTAGTACCGTTGGACTCCTCTTAGAGTCCCTGATCTCTGTTAGGATAATCCCAAAAGGCGCTGGAACTAAGGGTGCCGGAAAATCGATGGTGGGCCTGTACAATTAATTATTTAAATGTGATGCATTCACAACTATTATATTGTGTCCACTCTGTCCTCCAAACTGCAGAAAGAGTGTTGGAGAAGGTGCTCAAAAAATTAACTGGATTGGGTCTTGGGGATAAACAACTTGTGTTATGGGGAAAGGCTGGAGAAGTGGAGATTGATTTCCCTGGAGCTGAGATGACTGAAAGGCAATAACTTTTCTTGTGAATTCAGAAAATAAGATATTTTCAGATTCAAGGGTATTGAGAAAGGCCAAGATCAGATCAACCATGCCATTAAATGGCCAGGCAGGTTTTGATGGCACCTGCTCCAATTTCATTCGTGTGTTTAATTCCCAGTAGCTTCTCGGGAGTCATTCAAACTATCCAGATCTAAACAGAGAGGAACTAATCCCAATTGTTATGGAATCACAGTAGTGCAGGGCAGCAGTGGGTATCCTCATAGATTCCTGTGGCTGAACACCATAGCTTACAACCCAAAAGTATGAATGGGCCACTTGCAAACCACATGGTATGAATGGGTAGTTTACAATCCAACAGTGTAAGTATTGGATTCTCCAATTTTAGTTAACCTCTAACAACCTCCCCTCCTCTTTCTCCCCCCGCCCCCCTGTGCTCCTCCTAGATGCATCTATTTCTTCCCTCTGTGCTCACCTCCTACCTGCCATGCTTTGTCCTGCCCTCCCCCCCCTTCCTGCTTTCTTTCCTCCCACCATCAGTCTGAAGGAGGGTCTCGACCCAAAGATATCACCTATCCATGTTCCCCAGGGATGTTGCCCGACCCCGCTGAGTTACTCCAGCACCTTGTGTCCCATATGTTAAGGGGTGGAGAACTGAAGAACATAGATGTAGAACGACTGGCCAAAGAACCTAACATGATATGAGAACATTATTTTTGATGAAAATACAATGATTGATTAGCATCTAGAATGGATTTTACCTCTGGTTTTCAAAGAGGGAACTTGATGATTGCATGGTTATGAATAAAGTACAGGGAAATGAGACAGGTTGTAGTAATATTGTTGTTACCATTCTTGGATTCCATATACAGGGTACCTGATTGCATACCAGGAATATATTCATGAAGCACTTAAATGCTTGATTACACAAACTGCAGGTTTCACTTCTGTTCATTCCTACATCAATGTAATCTCAGGAGATGATGCACATATTTTAGATTGCGAATATTGCTTGTAACTTCTTAGTTCAGATGTGAGTCACCAGCTTTCTTGAGGCATCCAGTTTTAATAAAATAATACAAAATATAGAAAGGAAAAGAGATCAGTTGTGCTAACAATGAGTGAGCATAACATATTTCATGTAGTCACACACAGACAACTATGTAGACGCACTCACTCAGTATGACCAGTTTAGTATGTTCCGAGGCACAGTGAAGAGCTTCTGTTATGTGCCAGTCAGCGGAAAGACTATACATAATTATAATCGAGCTGTCCATGGTGTACAAGATACATGATATAGGGAATGACGTTTAGTGCATGATGACGTCCAGTAAAGTCCGATTGAAGATAGTCCAAGGGTCTCCAATGAGGTAGACAGTAGTTCAGGACCACTCTCTAGTTTTTAATGGGGTGATGCAGTTGTCTGATAACCTCTGGGAAGAAAGTGTCCCTGAACCTGAACGTGTGCGATTTCACACTTCTGTATCTCTTGGCTGATGGGACATGGAAGAGGGGTGAGACTCGTCCTTGATTACGCTGCTGGCCTTGCTGAGGCAGCGTGAAGTGTAGATAGAGCAACCAATGGAAGGGAGGTTGGTTTGGTTTGTGTGATGGTCTGGGTTTGGACTGCATCCACAATTTCTTGCGGTCTTGAATGGAGTTGTTCCCAAACCAAGTTCAAGTGAGTTTATTGTCATGTGTCCCTGATAGGGCAATTAAATTCTTGCTTTGCTTCAGCACACAGAACATAGTAGGAATTTACAACAAAACAGATCAGTGTGTCCATATACCATTATATAAATATATACACACATGAATAAATAAACTGATAATGTGCTGTGATGCATCCCGATAAAATGCTTTCAACAACTATTTGCCTTTGTTTGTAACAACTCTTGCATCTCCAGTTATTCCCAGTGAATGGAAGGCAGTGTCATCAATCTTAAACTTTCTACCATGGTGAGGAACAGTTAGAGGGAAGTGAGGGGAAGGGATTACAACCCCATTCAGAGAACTCCTTTAGGACTCACATGGACTTGTTACCTGTACTACTGCACACACTTTACAACCTTTCTTTTCCTTGCCAGCCTTGTATCCTAATACTCTCAATTTCTGACCAACCAGACCTTCACTCCTCATGGTCCAAATCTGCTCCCAAAATTTCATGTCTGAGGTGAGAGGGGAGATATCTAAAAAGGGGACCTCAGGGGCAACATTTTCACTCAGAGGGTAGTCTCTCTGAGCTGCCCGACAAAGCTATAGAAGCAGATACATTCATGACTTTCACAAGACCTTTGGACAAATATATGGATACAAAGGGTTCAGAGGGATATGGTCCAAATGTGGGAAAATGGAACAAGCCCAGAGTAACGACTTGGCCGGCAGAGAAAGCGGGCCTGAGGGGCTGTTTCCTTGTTGTACAGCTCTACCACTCAATGACCATAATTCCCAGACCAACTCTTAATTTTGCTCGAAGATAGACACAAAATGCTATTCTAAACTATTTATACCTGTTGTGTATCATTCGGTGTAAACCAGCATCTGCAGTCCCTTCCCACACATCTTAATTTCCTTGCTGTTGGCAGCAGATAGACCAGAAAAACCTTCATTTATCTTCTGAATGTGAACGTGTGTTGTTAACATATACCTGATACCACTGAAGCGAATTTAAGATTCTAGAAAAGTAAGGGGTTCAATGCTGTGCAAATGACATGCACGATACTTCCAACAATTGGTCACGGTGGCTCAGCGGTAGAGTTGCTGACTTACAGTGAATGCAGCACCAGAGACGATCCCGACTACGGGTGCTGCCTGTGCGGAGTTTGTACGTTCTCCCCGTGACCTGCGTGGGTTTTCTCCCAGATCTCCAGTTTCCACCCACGCTCCAAAGACGTACAGGTTTGTAGGTTAATTGGCTTGGTAAATGTAAAAATTGTCCCGAGTAGGTGCAGGGTAGTGTTAATGTGCGGGGATCGCTGGTCGGCGCGGACCCGGTGGGCTGAAGGGCCTGTTTCCGCGCTGTATCGCTAAACTAAACCAAACTAAACTAAGCCATTCTAAGCCAACCTGGCCAACCGATCAAGATCGTGCTGCAATTTCTGAGAACCATCGGGCCCTATAGTTTTTTGCTCTCGCTTTATCTGAAAAGTAGAGGAGCAAAACTGCACCAAGTCACCACCTCTTACAGTGGAGAATCAATTGGAACAATTTATGTTAATCTGTGCAAGGGTTCTTTCCTGTTTCTTTTATTGTACGAGAAGTCTGACACTGAGCATCATTATTTTTTATTGTTTGTTTATTTTTAATGCAGTTGGGTGTTTTATTCTTGTTGTCTTTCTTTTAAATGTTAGTAACATAAATAATTTAAAATATACATTTATAAGTTTTATATGCTTTTTAAAAAGTTTTAAACAAAAGTTTTAGCAGCTAGCTCTCAAATAATTTTCAGTTCATGTGTAAATTAAATTGGCCAAAGTGGTGTTTTTAACAATAAGATTTTAAAATAATTAATCAAAATTTTAAACATTGACTCAAATTTGAGAGCTACCACAAAAGGTTTGTGATATAATATGTTGTTGTATTAGTTTCACTAGAATTAAACCTTTTTTAAAATAATTTGATAATGGTGTTTTAAACAATAAGATTTTAAAATAATTGGTCAAAATTTTAGACATTGAACCAACTGACGCCATAAAGGAAAGGAGCCTGTGAAGAATGATAAGAAAAGGGGATATTCCTTAATTATGCAACATGAAGGTGAATGGGAGTAATCTTCGTGTCCTGACCTCCAAATTGTTTGGCCTGCTACTGACTATTTAGCACCCAAAATGGCACTCCATAACATTCCACCTCAAAAGTAAGTTCCACAACACCCATTGGCGTTCAAGTTCTGGGCTGTAGAAGAGAGGAGGACCAACCTCAATGGGATTTCAGTTTTTTTTTGTTTCCTCTCTTCCTCTCCTCCTCTCCAGCCTTTCCCCCCCATGCCCAGTGATATTTAGCATCTTAGTGAAACAGTGTGGATACAGGCCCTTCATCCCACCTTGCCCATACCGGCCCACATGTCCTATGTACACAAGTCCCACCTTGCCTGCGTTTGGTCCATATCCCTCCAAACATGTCCCATCCATTTGCTGATGATATGTTCAAGCTTTAGTGCAAATTTAGTGCATATTTTGTGCAACCTTCCCATATGCTAAAAGTCAGTTGTGTCCTAACATTGAAGCAGTCTGAAGAAAGGTCTCAACCCAAAACATCACCTACTTCTTTGCTCCAGAGATGCTGCCTGACATCACTGAGTTACTCTAGCATTTTGTGTCTATCTTCAGTGTAAACCAGCATCTGCCGTTCCTACACATATCACCAGCCAATATCATCAACACCCCCAACACACATCCCTTTAGCCACACTCTCATTTCACTCCTACCATCGGGAAGAAGGTTTAGGAGTCTGAAAACCAGGACCACTAGGTTCAAGAATAGCTTCATCCCAACAATGATCAGGTTCTGGAACGCTATACAACACCAACCTCAACTTAAACATCTATTAGAATGAGCTGTGTTCTATTCAACTAGAGTACTCATAGAGTGATAGAATCATAGCGTGATACAGTGTGGAAACAGGCCCTTTGTACTTTTTTTTAATTTTGCATATTGTCTATTTCTGCGTGTCTTGTGTTTACAGGTCTGTTGTGCTGCTGCAAGAGAGAACTTCATTGTTCTGGTGTCAGTGCATTTTAGTTTGGTTTATCCAGTTAAATGTATTGTCACATGTACCGAGCTACAGAGAAAAGCCTTTGTTGCATGCTAACCAGCCAGTGGAAAGTCTGTACATGTTACAATTGAGCTATCCACAGCTACCAATACACTATAAAGGAAATAACATTTAGTGCAACGTAAAGTCCTGTGAAGTCCGACTTATAATAGTCCGAGAGTCTCCAATGAGGTTGATAATAGCTGAGGACAGCTCTCCAGTTGTTGATAGATTAGTTCCACTGCCTGATAATAGCTGACAATGACAATTAAGCATTCTTGTCCATACATATGCTTATCTTATCAGTGGAAACCTTGAACAGAGTACAAGCGCAGAGTACCGTCTATTGTGAGTTGAAGAGTAGGGCCGAGATGGTCTGTTTCCGTGCTGTAATTGTTATATGGTTATATGGTTATATAAGAGTACTTATGAGTACTTCATGAGACAAATAAATCAGGTGGATGCACAGAGTCTCTTGTCCAGAGTAGGTGAATCAAGAACCAGAGGACGTAGGTTTAAGGTGAAGGGGAAAAGGAATCTGAAGGGGTAACCTTTTCACACAAAGGGTGGCGGAACAAGCTGCCAGAGGAGGTAGTTGAGGCAGGGACTATACCAACATTTAAGAAGCAGCTAGACAGGTACATGGTGGATAGGACAGGTTTGGAGGGATATGGACCAAACGAGTGCAGGTGGGACATGCGTAGCTGGGACATATTGGCCGGTGTGGGCAAGTTGAGCTGAAGGGCTCTATGACTATGAGTACTCTTGTTGAAAAGAAAACAGCCCATTCTAATGTGACAGCTTCACTGGTATTTCTCACTTCCAAATTCTCTCAAACTCTTTTCTCTTTCTCCCAATCAGGTAGACAGTAGCTCTGGACCACTCTCTAGTTGTCGATAGATTGGTTCAGTTGCCTGATAACAGCTGACAATGATAATTAAACACTCTGGACTTGACTCTTTACAATACATGGGCTTATCTCTTCAGTCGAAACATTGAACGAGCAGAGTATCCAGTCTATTGTGAGCTGGAAGTGTACTCTAGCTGAAAACTGAAGGCTGTCATTTGATAGTTTCAAGGCAGAGATTGGTAGATTCTTAATTAGGACAGGCATGATGGGGTTGAGAGGGAAAGATAGATCAGGCAGGATTGAAAGGCGGAGGAGACTTGATAGACCAAATGGCATAATTCTGCTCCTATCGCTTATGAACATGAAAATAAACTAGCCCATTCTAATGTGATACTTTCACTGGAAGTTTCTCACTTCCAAATGTCCTCAAACTCTTTCCCCCTCCATTACATCAGCTGCTTATCTTAAATCTATCCAAGATTTAAGATAAGCAGCTGATGTAATGGAGGGGCAAAGAGTGGATGTGGGGAGGATGTTTCCATTAGTGGGAGAGTCTAGGACAAGAGGTCACAGCCTCAGAATTAAAGGATGTTCTTTTAGGATCATGATGAGGAGGAATTTATTTAGTCAGAGGGTGGTGAATCTGTGGAATTCGTTGCCACAGAAGGCTGTGGAGGCCAAGTCAGTGGATATTTTTAAGGCAGAGATTCTTGATCAGTACGGGTGTCAGAGGTTATGGGGAGAAGGCAGGAGAATGGGGTTAGGAGGGCGAGATAGATCAGCCATGATTGAATGGCAAAGTAGACTTGATGGGCCGAATGGCCTATCATTGCTGTGCCGTGCTGGTATATCTTGCAAATTTGACCACGCTGTGTTGAAACATAGAAACATAGAAAATAGGTGCAGGAGTAGGCCATTCGGCCATTCGAGCCTGCACCGCCATTCAATATGTTCATGGCTGATCATCCAACTCTGTATCCCATCCCTGCTTTCTCTCCATACCCCCTGATCGCTTTAGCCACAAGGGCCACATCTAACTCCCTCTTAAATATAGCCAATGAACAGGCCTCAACTACCTTCTGTGGCAGAGAATTCCACAGATTCACCACTCTCTGTGTAAAAAATAATTTTCTCATCTCGGTCCGAAAAGACTTCCCTCTTATCCTTAAACTGTGACCCCTAATTCTGGACTTCCCCAACATTGGGAATAATCTTCCTGCATCTAGCCTGTCCAACCCCTTAAGAATTTTGTAAGTTTCTATAAGAGAGTCGTGAATCAAAGCTTCAGCTGTAAATCAAAAGGAGAAGTTGTAGCAATATTGCAGCTGGGAGCACTCATAAGCCAGCAGTACAGATTGGAAATTACCTTGGGACATCTTGGCTGATGTGCCTTTGTGCTGCACCGGCTAATGCTTTTATTCACGAGAGTTTCCTGACATCTGGTTCTGTATCATTTCTACGTTGTGCACTAACAGCTGACGATATTGCAAAATTCCGTTTGCAGAGTGGAATAAAACTAGCTTGTGATATTAATACCAAAGCTCTCTTCAAGAATCTTGGGTCAATTGGGAAAATGCCCGACCCACATAGAACGTAGAGATTTCAATCCAGAAGAGAAAGGATTTCAACAGAAAACAATTTCAGCTGAATACATGCTTCAGTTTGTCAAGCCCATGAAATGAATGTTGTTTTACAAGAGGGAATAAAATCCCTTGAATCTAATATCCAGCTTATTATAGGCACGTCAAGTTACACATATTAAGAATGTGACTTACATTTCAAGTCTGTCATGTTATCAAAACATACACATTTTCAAATCTAGGACAAAATTATAGCGCTGAAAATTTGATTTGACAGGAAACTGCTTGCTGAAGATAGTTTAGTTTAGAGACACAGCGTGAAAACAGTCCAATCCGGCCCACCGAGTCAGCGCTGACTGGCGATCACCACACATTAACACCATTCTACACACACAAGGGACAATTTTACATTCATACCAAGCCAATTAACCTACAAACCTGTACGTCTTTGGAGTGTGTGAGGAACCCGAAGATCTCGGAGAAAATCAGCGCAGGTCACGGGGAGAACGTTCAAACTACGTACAGACAAGCACCTGTGGTCGGGATCGAACCCGGGTCTCTGGCACTGTTAGGCAGCAATTCTACCGCTGCACCACCGTGCTGCCCAATTTTGATCATCTAATTTCCTTATTCCCCTTGTCTCCAAAGTCCTAATTTCCTCCGCTCCTCTTTTGAGATGCTGTTATTTAGTCGGAGTGTCATCACACTTGCATCGTTTGCATTCTGCTCCCATGTTGAGGTGCGAGCTCACACTGGGAGGGAACAGCAGGATGGTCAAACTCGGGGGAGATGGGAGATGGGAGCAGCTGAGGGTTAGAGTCAAGGGCAAATCTCCCCTGTGAAGATAACCACCCTGATAACTACTCTGTGAAGGTAATGCATGCAGAGAACAAACACACGTGAGAAAGAGGCATATGGCATACTTGCCTTCATAGATCAGGGCATCGAGTGGAGGAGTCAGGAGATCATGATGCAGCTTTATAAGACTTTGGTTCAGCTGCATCTTGAATTTTATGTGCAGTTCTGGTCGCCCCACTACATGGAGCGGAATGAAGGACATGGAGGCTATAGAATGGGTGCAGGTGAGGTTTACCAGAACGATGCCTGGATTAGACGGTATTAGCTACTGGGAGAGGTTGGTCAGACTTGGATTGATTTCTCTGGATTGCTGGAGGCTGCAGGGACACCTGGTGAAACGGTATATAAAATTACGAGCGGCATAGATAGGGTAGACAGTCAGAACCTTTTCCTCATGATGGAAAAATCTAACATTAGAGGGCACAGCTTTAGGACGAGAGCGGCAAATTTAAAGGGAATGCATGGGGCAACTTTATTTTTTAAAACCACAGGTGGTGAGTGCTTGGAACAAGCTGCCAGAGTTGGTGGTTGAGGCAGATACGATGGTTGCATTTAAGAGGCTTTTGGATCGGCATATGCATGTGCAGGAATAATGGGGATGAATTATGTGCAGGTAGATAACAAAATGGTCTTGGCATCACGTTCAGCACAGACTTTGTGGGTCGATGGGCCTGTTCTTGTGCTATACTGTTCTTTATTCTAAGAGGCTTAAATGAACTTTGATGAAATTTATAAATTTATAAAGCTATACTGTTCTTTATTCTAAGAGGCTGGAAATGAACTTTGATGAAATGGTACAGCACAATAACAGAAAGGAATATACATTGAACGTTTGTTGACCTTGCTTGTTGGGCACATGAAACTAATGCATCTAGATCTTCTAGCCAAGCCAGTGCTGCTTGGCCACCAGAACAAACAAAGTGCAGTCAGCGAATGTAGAGGAAATAGGAGAATTTTGAAGCAGGGTTACTTACTTATCCATGTCCTCCTCAGATGCTGCCTGACCCGCTGAGCAACTCCAGCACTCTATGTCTTCTTCTGCAGTAGAGGAAGGTCACACCGACAAGGTCTAACACGTAGCAAGAAGACCAGCTTTCCCATTGACAACTGGAGAAACATCTGCTCATTCTGAAGAATCTGGGTTAGGGCTGAAGTAGTCACAGCAGAAGCCATCAGATAACAGAGGCTGAGACCAAAAGGCAAGGCATGAAATAGAATGATCCAACTTCCATTGGTCTGTAGAAAAGTTTATTGCCTGAGAAATGCACAGAGAAATGTAAGGCTTTGCAGTTTGGGACATCTTCAACAAGGGCAGGATCTACACAGTGAATGGTGGGTTTCTGGGGAATGGTGTACAGCAGATGCATGGTTCCTTGAAGGTCGAGTCGCAGGTAGATAAGGTGGTCAAAGAGCCTTTTGGCACTTTGGCCTTCATCAGTCAGAGACATAAGCATAAAAGATGGGTCATGTTGTAGTTGTATAAGACGTTGGTGAGACTGCATTTAGAATGTTCCGTTCTGGGCACCATGTTATAGGAAAGATATTGTCCAGCTTGAAAGTGTTCAGAGAAGATTTACGTACAAGGATGTTGCCAGGGCGAGAGGGCGTGAGCTACAGGGAAGAGGTTGAATAGGCTGGGTCTCTATTCCTTGGAGCGCAGGAGGATGAGGGGTGATCTTATAGAGGTGTATAAAATCATGAGAGGAATAGATCGGATAGATGCACAGAATCTCTTGTTCAGAGTAGGGGAATCGAGGACCAGAGGACACAGGTTCGAGGTGAAGGGGAAAAGATTTAATAGGTATCGGAGGGGTAACTTTTCCACACAAAGGGTGGTGGGTGTATGGAACAAGCTGCCAGAGGAGGTAGTTGAGGCTAGGACTATCCTAATCTTTAAGAAACAGTTAGACAGGTACATGGATAGGACAGGTTTGGAGGGATATGGACCAAGGGCAGGCAGGTGGGACTAGTGTAGCTGGGACATGTTGGCCGGTGTGGGCAAGTTGGGCTGAAGGGCCTGTTTCCACACTGTATCACTCTATGTCTCTATGTTCCTCAGCCATCCTTGTACATTATTGCCATTACAATCAACTGACATTTCTTGAAACTCCTTTCATCCAGGAAGTTCATAAATCATGGGAGTCTTTCCGTTGACTGGTATAGTCTTTCCACTGACTGCTTAGTACACAACCGATGTGTCCTAAGTACACATGCCTTGGTACATGTTAGACTTGACAAACTAAGGAGCAGAATTAGGGCATTTGGTCCATTGAGTGTACTCCGCCATTCAATCATTGCTGATCTATCTTTCCCTCTAAGGGGCCTGTCCCACTAACGCGACTTTTCAGCGACTGGATCGACGGTCAGTGATGAAACCACAAAGTAGAACAAACACACACACACACACACACCTTGGTCCTAAAATCTCCAATGAGCCAATTAAAATGCCTAGTCAACGAAGGAGATTGCCTACGGCTGCCCTCGACTGCCTGTAACTACATAGTGACCCCACTCCACTGCACTACAAGTTCAAAAGAACAATGCTGACTAATTTTTACTCACAGAAAATGTTTGGCATTATACCCACGTTGAAAGTGCTGCCGCATATGTACCATTGCAACAGGTTGTAGAGGGATGAGCCGGGAGAATGATAAATACATTGAGACATGCACTGCTTATTCAGATACTTGTTTAGTCTAGTTTAGTTCAGAGCTGCAGAACGGAAACAAGCTCTTCAGCGTATCGTGCCCGCGATGACCAGCAATCCCCTCACACCTACACAATGCTACACACTAGGGACAACTGACAATTATACCAAGTCAATTAGCCTACAAACCTCTACGTCTTTGGAGTGTGGGAGGAAACGGGAGATCCCGGAGAAAACCTGCGCAGGTCATGGGGAGAACGTACAAACTCCGTACAGACAAGCACCCGTAGTCAGGATCAAACCTGGGTCTCAGGTGTTGCAGGGCAGCAACTCTACTGCTGCACCACCTTGATTGGAACACAAATCGCCTATTCTTTCCTTCCACCTTCTGCTATTTCAGTGCTCCACAATGGCTTTGAGCCTCCAGCAGCAAAACTCAATTGGGCCCAAATGGATCACACCAATCCAATAACACAAGCTTACATCGTGCCTGCTATAAAGCCAAGTTTATTAAAGTGTGATTTGAGCATCGGGGAGCAGTTGATTTCCTGAGTTACCATGGAAATAAGTAACTGTTAAGGGAGAACCTCATCCAAAATATAATTGTATATAAACTGGTGCCATCCAACTGCGTAAAGCAATCTCACTGAACTTCCCAAGTGGGGTTATAAACCAAAAATATTTCACACTCGCACTTCACAGGTAAATTGTACGTCTTTCATGTATTTGCTGTTGCATGTTTATGCACTTGCTTATTTTTTTTAAAGAGTTATACCCAAGTTGCAAGTCACTGCGGCATATGTACCTCTATACTGTTATTTGTTTTTAAATCTCTGAATGGGCTCGCCCTGCCTTACCTCTCTGAGCTGCTCCACCCATACGCTCCTGCCCGGTCCCTCAGGTCAGTTGGTCAGCTGCTCCTGGAGGTACCGAGGTCTAGTCGGAGGCTCAGAGGGGATAGAGCCTTCTCTGTTGCTGCTCCGGCACTCTGGAACACCCTGCCGTTGCACATCAGACAGGCCCCCTCACTGTCCATCTTCAAATCCAGTGTTAAAACACATTTGTACTCCCTGGCTTTTGACCATGCCTGAGGCTTTGCTTCTGTTTGTGGTGTTTTTGATGTTTCTTTATTTTACATGTCTTTTCCTACTATTTCTTTTGATTGCTATTTTTGGTGTGTATTAACTTTTTTGTCAATGATTAGTGATGTACAGCACTTTGTTGCAGCTATGTTTGTTTTTAAAGTGCTCTATAAATAACATTATTATTATTATTATTTTATTATTATAGCCCTTCAGGGTACTCTGGTGAGGGACAAGCTGGGAGAAAGAGAGAGGAGCACACAAAATATCTAAAACACAACACTACCCGCGATGGTGCCTTGCTGCCATGACAATCCTATGTGTGTTTCATTCTTGGGCGTGAGCAGAATTTAGTTCATTATTAAAGTACTTTCTCAAATCTGTCTATCACTGTCATGCAAGAGGACTTCAATATCAGTGCACCTCTTTCGTTGGTCGTTCCTCTCAACAAAAGTCAAGCAACGATTTGTCACTTGGAAAATTATATCAGGCTCGCTGAGTTATCCATCAAGATCCGGGCTAAATTTCTACCTCGATGCCCCATTCCTTCATCTCCAAAAATGTATAAATCTTTGCACTGTATAAACTTAATGACTGTTCACCTCAGCCCTCCAGGGTAGAGAACTCCAAAGATTTGCCAAAGTTTTGAGGTGTGAGTGGAAAAAAAGACTTCATCTGAGCACTCAACATCTCTGAACGGTGCTGTTAATGGTAACCCACAAGAACACCAAGAGATTATATTGCTGGGATTATTCAATAACCTGTCGAGTTATTCCAGCACCTTTTTTGTTTTCCCCACTAAAATCCGCACGTCCTTCATTTGCTTTCTATATTAAACATGCTGATGGAGGATAGACATAAAATGCTGGAGTAACTCAGCAGGACAGGCAGCATCTCTGCAGAGAAGGAATGGGTGACATCTCTGGTCGAGACCCTTCCTCCAACTTCCTACCTACGCATGCTGATGGAGGAACCAAGGATTGTAGTCAGATTAAACATTTATGAGATTATAAATGGCAGATATCATCTTTCAGATGAATAATTGTAGCTTTTTTTTGTATGTCGGTTGGACGGATGAGGAGAACTATCCTTTGATACTGAATTTGACTTGCATGGCAATAAATCAAACAATATCGACCCCCGATATTGTACTCCATAGGAGCATTATAAGACTACAAACACTGCTAATGTATTGGGAATCAATAATAATTCCTCATTGAACCAATTTGCAGCAAACACAAAGGTTAATGCTGGATATTAAACAGAATAAGATACGACAAATGTTAGTTTGAAAGCAGCTGAAACCGGGCCTAAGACATCAGACAAGATTAATCTATGTAAACTAAATGACTGTATCACTGCTAATGTGGAAAACAGAGATGTATTTAAAGAGAATTATCTTGGATAGCCACGAATCTAGTTTTAATCAAAGTTGGATCATTTAACCATAGGCCGATAACAACACAATTATCTGCACTTTATTGCAAGGTTATAAATGATAAGACAAAATGGTCTGAAAGTACAATTTACAATGGAATTGTTCACATATCCAGTTCACGGCCAGCTATAAAACCAATGGTTTTTAAGAACTTAACACCCAGCAGATTGTTAATGTGTAGGAAGGAACTGCAGAGACTGGTTTACACTGAAGATAGGCACATATGATATTTAAGCACCAATGACCATTGAAATTGAAGGCCGACAGACCAAACAGTTTGACTGTGGTTAGTTTAGTTATGCAGCATGGAAACAGGCCCATTAGCCCACCGAGTCCTCACCGTCCAGCAATCACCCGTACAACATCTCCAAGTTTACGGATGACACTAAGCTGGGGGGCAGCGTTAGCTGTGAGGAGGATGCTAGGAGGCTGCAAGGTGACTTGGATAGGCTGGGTGAGTGGGCAAATGCATGGCAGATGCAGTATAATGTGGATAAATATGAGGTTATCCACTTTGGTGGCACAAACAGGAAAGTAGACTATTATCTGAATGGTGGCCGATTAGGAAAAGGGGAGATGCAACGAGACCTGGGTGTCATGGTACACCAGTCATTGAAAGTAGGCATGCAGGTGCAGCAGGCAGTGAAGAAAGCGAATGGTATGTTAGCATTCATAGCAAAAGGATTTGAGTATAGGAGCAGGGAGGTTCTACTGCAGTTGTACAGGGTCTTGGTGAGACCAAACCTGGAGTATTGCGTACAGTTTTGGTCTCCTAATCTGAGAAAATACATTCTTGCCAAAGAGGGAGTACAGAGAACGTTCACCAGACTGATTCCTGGAATGTCAGGACTTTCATATGAAGAAAGACTGGATAGACTCGGCTTGTACTCGCTAGAATTTAGAAGATTGAGGGGGGATCAAATAGAAACTTACAAAATTCTTAAGGGGTTGGACATGCTAGATGCAGGAAGATTGTTCCCGATGTTGGGGAAGTCCGGAACAAAGGGTCACAGTTTAAGGATAAGGGGGAAATCTTTTAGGAGCGAGATGAGAAAAACATTTTTCACAGAGAGAGTGGTGAATCTCTGGAACTCTCTGCCACAGAAGGTAGTTGAGGCCAGTTCATTGGCTATATTTAAGAGGGAGTTAGATGTGGCCCTTGTGGATACAGGGATCAGGGGGTATGGAGAGAAGGCAGGTACAGGATACCGAGTTGGATGATCAGCCATGATCATATTGAATGGCGGTGCAGGCTCGAAGGGCCGAATGGCCTACTCCTGCAGCTATTTTCTATGTTTCTATGTTTCTACCCTGCACACGAGGGACAGGTTACAGAAGCCAATTAACCTACAAACATGCACGTCTTTGGAGGGTGGGTGGAAACCGAAGCACATATAGAACACCCATGGGAGTATAGGGAGAACGTACAAACTTTCTACAGACAGCACCCATAGTCAGGATTGAACCCGGGTCTCTGGCGCTGTACGGGAGCAACCCGACCACTGCACCACCGTACCACACCTATCTCTGGGCAACTAAATTGACACCCTGTACTTATAGGCCAGTCCCACTTAGGCAACTCTTTAGGCGACTGCCAGCGACTAATTTTAATGGAATTCACCTACGACAGCAAAAAGTGTTGCCACTGTTGCTGAAAGTGTTTCAACATGTTGAAAATGTTGTGGCGGTCGCCTGTTGTCACCCCAAAAAGTTGCCTAAGTGGGACAGGCCTATTAGGCTCCTGATTTCAGGCGAGAGAACAGAGCACCACAATGCACCACAGAACACTTCCAGGCAAGAAACTGAGCCTTCAAAAAATGATGCAATAATCAAGGAAATTTAATCCAAATTTCTTTTTTTTTTCCAGCGTTGGCAAAAATAAGCTGGCAATCGGTGCTAAATAGGCAAGAGTATATTCATGATCCACATGTAGCTCGGTAATAAAAGTGAGTTCAACTCGCGGCTGGCGCTCCAGCCCACATTTAACACTCACGATTGAAGCAGATTTTTTTTTCTTTCCCCAACTATGTCCCTCTGGATACACGGGAAAGATTTCAAAAAGAATCTATGTTTGATAGTATTGACCATGTTGATGGTTGATTGGTATCAGTTGGTTATGGGGCGAAGGCAGGAAAATGGGGTTGAGAGGGAAAGATAGATAAAGCATGATTGAACGGCAGAGTAGACTCGATGGGCCAAATGGCCTAATCCTGCTCCTACAATTTACGAACATGATAGAATTGATCACCTCAGCAGAAACGTTACAGAGCTGACGCACCACTTGCTGAGAGACCTATGTGCGGCACTCTGTATCTGCCCCTTTTCATGATCTATTGTACTTGAGTTTGACTTGATTGTATCTATGTATGGTATATTCCAATCCATTTGGATAGCATGCAAAACAAATCTTTTCTCTGTACCACAGTGCATGTGATAATAATAAATCTAAACCTAAACTCTAATAGAGCAACATTTTGTTTTCTTTCATCCAGCTCTTCAAATAATACAAACTGAATGGAAACATTTGTGGTCCGGGGTTTATCCACTTCAACAATCATTATATCCAGAAACCGAGTAAATAAATTATGCTGGTGACAGGTAGTTTCACACTAAGGCAGGAACAAATTCAAATACGCTTCGAATAAATCTACAACTCAATGGGAAATTATTGCTCTGCAAACTTTGATTTGAAGTTTCTCTAATCTCAATGAAGGACTGTTTTCTGAGCATTTCCATTCTGTGCACTCAAACTAAAAAGTCTTTTGCAATCTTCACGCTGTATTCTGAACTGAAATTTATCTTATTAATGGGTCTGTTCCACTTAGGCAATTTTTAGGCGATTGCCATAGTCGTAGCAGGTTGCCAAAAAAACGGCTACTGGACTAATGGGGCCTGTCCCACTTAGGTGATTTTTTTAGGCGACTGCCGGCGAATACAACAATGGAATTCACCGAAGTCAGCACCAGTGACAACCTACAACATCCTGGCGACAACCTACGACAGCACCTACGTCAAGCTACGCTCATTGGTGTCAAACCCAGGGCCGCCAGTGTCGTCGAAAAATTTTCAACATGTTGAAAACCAAGCCACAACCAGAAAGACGCTATGACTCTTTGGGGGACGAGGAGACTACTCACAACAATACAGGCAACACCCCTGATCACCAGCAACCATGTGGCAACAGCCTAGGCGCCTGTAGTCGCCTAAAAATTCACCCAAGTAGGACAGGCCCACAAACATGATTAGATTAGAGGAAATGACTGAGAGGGAAGGCAGAAATGAGCAGTGTTGTAAAAATACACAACAGTTTTCGTTGAATTGTGAGGTATGATCCCACAGGCATGGTTCACAGACTTTTCACTGAGATTTTTAACGATATATGGGGCAGCACGGTGGTGCAGCTGTGCAGTTGCCAACTTACAGCGCCAGGGACCCGGGTTCGATCCTGACTATGGGTGCTTCTCTGTATGGAGTTTGTATATTCGCCCCATGACCGGCGTGGGTTTTCTCCGAGATCTTCGGTTTCTTCCCACACTCCAAAGACGTACAGGTTTGGAGGTTAATTGGCTTGGTATAAATGTAAAATTTGTCCCTACTGTGTAGGATAGTGCTAATGTGCGGGGATCTCTGGTCAGTGCAGGCTCGGAGGGTCGATGGGTACGTTCTCAAACGCTAAACTCAACTAAACATGGGTTGAAATACTTCAATCGCAGTAAAACAAAGCACATTAAAACATGAAGCAAATCTCCTACTGAGATCACATAAATTTGATGATAGATGCACCCATAACCTGGTTACTCCTGAATGGATACAAGAGTTTGCCGTGCTGTTAGAAAGGGCACTAACCATGAGCAATCATATGCTCATAGTCTCCTCATCTCAGTGCAAACTTGTATGCATCTCCACTGCTCAAGCTGGGTATTCCACCTGGGTTTCTGTCTTGGGCCTCCTCCACCATCAGAGTGAGGCCACATATGAATTGGAGGAACAGCACCTCATAATCCGCTTGAGCAGCTTGCAATCTATGTGTTCAGCGAAACATTCGCCAGGTCTGCGTTTGGTCTCGTTTGACCTACCAAACCCCCTCTCGGGAAGCTTGGAGAATGGAGACACAATGAACTGCGGATGCCGGAGTCTTGGACAAAACACAAAGTGCTGGAGTAACTCAGCAGGTCAGGCAACATCTCTGGAGGACATGGATAGGCAACATTTTGGGTCAGGATCCTTCTTCAGACTGAAGATAGACACAAAAAGCTGGAGCAACTCAGTGGGATAGGCAGCATCTCTGGAGAAAAGGAATGGGTGACGTTTCGGTTCGAGATCCTTCTTCAGACTGACTGTTGCAGATTGGATATGGAAAACCAGGATGACCACATCTGGTTTATAACACATGCTCTATGAGTTTTACTCTCCTACTCACTCACAAACAGGTTTTTCTTTAGAATTTCTTCAGCTTATTGTACAGTACGTACAAAACCCTTCTCAAGGACAATATTGTAGCTTTTCTTCACTCACCCCAGATGTCCCATAGGATTTTGGACCTTGTTGTCTTGCTGCTGGATATTCCAGAACTTCACAGTATATCAATGTTCATTCTATCCTTGCTTGTGCACCATCAATGATTCATCCATATCAAAGTTCTTTAGCTACACAGCTCACTGATAAGGCACAGAACATGTGAGGAAGAGCATCTTTAGTTGTGAAAAGGGAAGCACTAATTTGCTGCCTCCAGACCCTGCTGATTAGCTTTGCTTTTTTTCATCTGAACATTGGCGTAGGACCCCCAGGTCCAAATGTTGTCAGGTGGGAATTGAGTGCACAGCCAACAATGCTATCGAAACAACATCAAGGAGGAATTTCTTTAGTCAGAGGGTAGAGAATCTGTGGAATTCATTGTGACAGATGGCTCTGGAGGCCATGGATATTTTTTTAAGGTGGAAATTGACAGAATCTTGATTAGTACGGGTGTCAGGGGTAATGGAGAGAAGGCACGAGAACGGGGTTGAGAGGGAAAGGTAGATCAGCCATGATTGAATGGTGGAGTAGACTTGATGGGCCAAATGTCCTAATTCTGCTCCTATAACTTATGAACTATGAACTTAAGAAACTTTGGAAAGGAATCACAGAGCCTTTTTTACAGCTTCCCCAAGGACTGAGTGAGGGCCTTCTAAAAACAATCTAGAAGTTTCCTGAATAGCTCAATAGCTATTCATATTATGCATTTATTCATGGGTGGAAGAGTATTTTGGGAAACAAGTCAATCCAGGCTATAATCAGCATATGCATATGATATTGTGCCCCCAGATTTAGCAATGGTCAGCTTGGTCAAACAACAGCCGCGTCTATTTCATTTGTGCAATACCTGACAAGTGAAATAAAAGTCAGGGCTTCAATTGCTGCATCATTTAGTATTACATTTAATATTACATTTTACAAATATAGAACAGCACAGCACAGGCGCAGACACTTGTGCCGAACGTGATGCCAAGTTCATAGCCTCAGAAATAAAGGGTGCTCTTTTAGAAAGAAGATGAGGAGGAACTTCTTTAGTCAGAGGGTAGTTAATCTGTGGAACTCATTGCCACACAGGGCTGTGGAGGCCAAGTCAGTGAATATTTCTAAGGCAGAGATAAACAAAAATTTGATTAGAACGAGTGTCAAGGGTTATGGGGAGAAGGCAGGAAAATTGGATCAGGAGGCAGAGATCAGTCCTGATTGAGTAGAGCAGTAGACTCGATGGACTGAATGGCCTAATTCTACTCCTATAACTGGTGAATTTGTGAAGTTAAACTAATCCCCTCTGCTTGCACATGGTCCATGTTCCACCATTCCCAGCATAACCGTGTGAATTTAACTTAAATTTAATGATGGAGTATCCAGGCTACACTGGGTCAGAGAGCAATCCCCACCCCCTGCTGATTTTCCCTCAACCTACTCTCCCGACATTCCCACTAAAATTCCCCAGATTTTCCCACTCGCCAAGACATGAGGGGGGATTTAAACAGAGAGATGTGGGAGGACACTGGGGCACCCAGGAGAAACCCATGCAGTCAGAGGAAGAGTGTGCAAACTCCACACAGACAGCAACAGGTGCCAAGACAGAACCTTCCAACAGCGGTTCTTTCAGCTGTGCTATAGTGCCACCATTAAGACAGTGTTCCTGGAGAGAACTGCAGTGAGAATTTTAAATAATTCTGGAAAATCTTGTGAGTGAATGTACAAGACATTGCACATTCAATAGAAATCTGAGGGGTAACTATTTCACACAGAGGGTGGTGGGTATATGGGATGAGCTGCCGGAGAAGGTAGTCGAGGCAGGGATTATCGCAATTTCTAAGAAACAATTAGACAGGTGCATGGCTAGGACAGGCTTGGAAGGATATGGGCCAAACGCAGGCAGGTGGGACTAGTGGAGATGGGACATGTTGGCCAGTGTGGGCAAGTTGGGCTAAAAGGCCTGTTTCCATGCTGTAAGTATCTAAGACCCTAACTATGGAGGCTGCTTCAATGTCACTGCAGATATGAATGAATTGAGTCAAAATTATGTTTTTCATATTATGTTAAGCATATGCACAGATGAGATGATGTCCAGAATAATGTAGATGAGAAAATGATGCATACATTTTGTTTGTCAGCAGTTATACAGGCTGATAAATGAGGAATGCATTCAAGGTAAATTGATCATGGTAAATTGCTGATGTAATTCAGCACCATTGACACACAGTAACTGTGTCAAACCACAATCAACTTTGGGACACAGCCAAAGCATGATAGCCTCAATTCATTGCCAATGAATTAGACAGCAGTTTATTCCAGTAAATAGCGTAGAGAACTGGGCAAAACATAGTTCTCCAAAACTGGCAATAGGATGATTTAATATTTCATATGGGCAGCACGATGGCGCAGCGGTAGAGTTGCTGCCTTGCTGCACCAGCCCCCTGGGTTCAATCCTGACTATGAGTGCTGTCTGCACAGGGTTTCTATGTTCTCCTCATGACTGCGTGGGTTTTATCCGGGTGCTCTGGTCTCCTCCCACACTACAAAGACATATAGGTTTGTAGGCTAATTGGCCTGGTAAACTTGTACATTTTGTCCTCGTGTGTGTAGGATAGTGCTAGTGTACGGGGATCGCTGGTCGGCACGGACTTGGTGTGCCGGAGGGCCTGTTTCCGCCCTGTATCTCTAAACCAAATTAAATTTGCAGTGGATGAAACATTGCCATTTTTTTAAATGGAAATAAAGCACATCTGCAGGGTTTCTTGAAGCAACTTTGGAAGAGGCCAATATAATCAAAGACGTCTCACCCCAGTCATTCCTACTTCTCCCCGCTCCCGTCAGCCGAAGATATAGAAATTTAGAGAAATAGAGATCTAGCAGATGCAGTAACCCTCTGTTATCATGCCTCTGAACGGTACTACCATAAGCTAGGGTACTGTACCATCCATCACTACCCCATTGCTGATATTGGACTTTATCTATGGAATAGGTTCAGTGCAATGTTGCTCTGGTATTTTATTTAATTCACAAGTTTAATCAATAATATTTTATTAATAATGTTTAATGTTTTATGTGTCTTTCCTAACTGTCACTGCATGTCATGTTGTCACTTGCGGGTGGAGCACCAAGGCAAATTCCTTGTATGTGAATACTCGGCCAATAAACGTATTCATTCATTCATTCAACTATAGACGCGAAGCGTCACCCATTCCTTCTCTCCAGAGATGCTGCCTGTCCCGCTGAGTTACTCCAGCATTTTGTGTCTAACCACAGATATGGTTTTGTGTCTAACTGCAGATTATGCTTTGACAGATCTTCTCACTTGGCTATTTCATCTGACCTGCACTCTACCCCTCGACCAGTTGAATTCTGTTTATTGATGGCAGCTTTTCCCCTAAATATTGTTTATTTTGTTTGTTATTCTACCTGATGTTCGTGTCACTTCAGCCTTTTATCCATCCACAGTACCCTGTGAATCATGCAGCCCCAACAAGTGCAACCCAGAGTATTACCCCTAAGTACCAGATTGATATTCAGTGGGCTGTTTCTCGGGATGGGAGAATTATTTAGTGGGTGAAGGATTTCTGCCTGACTTTTCAGTGCAGCTTGTCATCGTAACCAAATGTTGGCTTTACTTTAAATCTTCGAAGATTTCAGGACAGAGCAGAATGTAAACTGAAGATTGAAGGTCATTACAGGAATAACGCAAAAAAAAACATTCTCATCATTTCCCCCATAAACTAGGCTGTTGGGTACACTAAAGGTTGGCTTTGGTGGAAAGCCTTGAAAATAACCCATGGTTCAAGGTGTCATAGTGGCACAGCAGTAGCGTTGCTTTGTTACAGGCAATGATGGTCCAGTTTTATACCGCCATCATAGAGTCTGTCCTCACCTTCTCCATCATGGTCTGGTTTGGCTCAGCCACCAAGCACGACATCCGGAGACTGCAGCGCATCGTTCGATCAGCCGAGAAGGTTATTGGCAGCAACCTTCCCACCATCAATGAACTGTACACTGCAAGGGCCAGGAAGTGAGCGGGTAAGATCATCTCTGAACTCCCTCAGCCTGGCCACAAACTCTTCGAATCACTTCCCCCTGGGAGGCAACTCCGGACTGTCAAAACCTCCACAGCCAGATATAAAAACAGCTTTTTTCAACGAGCTATAGCTCAACAGCCAAAAGTCTGTAGCCTCCTTTTGCTCTGGTATTTTACTTCATTCTTCACATGTATAAATTATAATGTCTTATTCTTAATTGGTTACTGTATATCGTGTTATTAACTTGCGAGCAAAGCACCAAGGCAAATTCCATGTGTGTATACATACTTGGTTAATAAAATGTATTTAATATAAAATGTATTCATTTACAGCGCCAGAGACCCAGGTTCAATCCTGACCACGGGCGGTGTCTGTATGAAGTTTGTGCGTTCTCACTGTGACAACGTGGGTTTTCCCTGGGAGCTCAGGTTTCCTCCCACACTCCAAAGAGGTAAAGGTTTGTAGGTTAATTGGCTTTGGTGAGAATTAGTAAAAAAATTGTCCCTAGTGTTTAGGGGTAGTATTGGTCGACGCAGACTCGGTGGACCGAAGGGTCTGCTTTTGCGCCGCATCACTAAATTAAACTAACTAAAACTGAAGAAGGTCCACAAAGGGTTGAGAGTAACCAAGCAGAATGAGAAGTAAGCGTCATTGGAGTGCAGTTTTGATATTGGAAAGAAGCCAAGAATCTTCTCGGCTCCGACCAGATTTGATAACAGCTCCATTCTTCAATGGAATTCTTTTTGAACCAATACATATGTCATACTAATTAAATCAAAATGGATGGCTGCTTGCTCATCTCAAAGCGTTTTGAGATTAAAAGCTTTCACCCAGCTCGTCATTTAGGTTCGAAGGCTCACAAATTATGCTACATTCATTTCTAATTCACCTGGTGAATTATAGATCATGATAAACTGGCTCACTAATGCATGCATTCTCTGGTATGGCAATTAGTCTAAGTGAAATCTCTATGTAAAAGGATATTAACATCCCTCCCATAATCCAGATGAAAATTGAAACTCTGGCACTGATCTAGATGGAGCCCTGAGCTAATTCAGCTCAACCCGCTCCACTTCATCTTGTTGTAAAATCAGCAAAGATTCTCCCACCTGGCAACACAGGTTGAGAGAGTATTAAGAAGGCGTATGGTATGCTTGCCTTCATCGGTCAGTGCGTTGAGAATAAGCATCAGGAAGTCATCTTGCAGCATTATAAGACATTGGTTAGGCTGCATTTGGAGTATTGCATCCAGTTCTGATCACCCCATCCTGGGAAGGATATGGAGGCTTTATCGAGGTTGCAGAATGGTGTACCAGATCACCGCCTGGGTTAGGAGGTATTAGCCGTACGAGGAGGTTGGACAATCCTCGACTGCTTCTCCTGGAGCATCAGAGGTTGAGAAGAGCTAACAGAAATATATAAAATGAGAGGAATAGATTGAGTGGACAGTCAGAACCTTTATTCCAAGGTGGAGATGTCAATGATTTGAAGGCATCGGTTTAAAGTGTAAGGGGCAAAGTTTAAAGGAGATGTGAAGGGCTAAATATTTAGACAGAGGTTGGTGGGTACCTGGCATGCTCTGCCAGGATTGGTGGTGGAGGCAGATATGGTGGTGGTACTTCAGCTTTTGGTTAGAGACGTGGCCATGTAGGGAAGAGAGGGATATGGATCATGTGCAGGCAGAGGAAATGAGTTTAACTTGATGTAAAGTTCAGTACGTACATGGTGGGCCAAAGGGCCTGATCCTGTGCAATACTGTTTTGTGTGTTCTTTGACAAATCTGTTATTTGCAATTGTCACGGCAATTTGCAAAGCCTGAATGCAGAGTCTCGTCAGCACTGTGTCCTCAGACTTGACTACAGTGTTGAGATCTGAGTCACATTCTCCGAGCAAGAGCCGAGATTAAACAGGTTCCACCTTTGTCATTTCAACGAAGCTCTTGGAAGCAGTGGCTTGAAAATAAAACAGCCTGCAGTCCATGCAGCTCACAAAGGATGCCAACAATCATTACTGACTGGGACAGGTGACTATTATATCAAGGACAGCAAAGACTGTTTTCTATGCCCAACCCAAGAACATTGCACATTGCAGAGAGACGAAGCTCCCATCGAACGACAAGGTTATGACAAGAATGCTCCCAATGACATCTGGTTTTGTTGTGAATCCTGTCATGTGCCCACAGTTCCCGATGTCCATCCAACAGATTCTACCTGTCTTTGTTTTAGAGATACAGTTTGGAAACAGGACCTTCGGCCCACCGAGTCCGCGCTGACCAGCGATCACCCCGTACACTTGCACCATCCTACACACTAGAGACATTTGACAACTTATGGAAGCCAAGAAACCTACAAACCAGCACATCTTTGGAGTGTGGGAGGAAACCGGAGCACCCAGAGAAAACCCACGCGATCACGGGGAGAACGTACAAATTCCATGCAGAGAGCACCCGTGGCTGGGATCAAACCCGGGTCTCTGGCGCTGTAAAGCAGCAACTCTACCACTGCGTCAACATGCCAGCCTCAACTACCTCCTCCGGCAGCATGTTCCATACACCAATCACCCTTTGTGTGACAACCAGAATTGAACCTATGTCCCCTAATCCTCAATTCCCCTACTCAGGGCAAAAGACTCTGTACATCAACCCAATCTATTCCTCTCATGATTTTGTATACCTCTATAAGACTGATTGAAAAGACTAGGCTTGTATTCACTGGAGTTTAGAAGGATGAGGGGGATTCTTATAGAAACATATACATTTATAAAAGGACTGGACAAGCTAGATGCAGGAAAAATTTTCCCAATGTTGGGCGAGTCCAGAACCAGGGGCCACAGTCGTAGAATAAAGGGGAGGTAATTTAAGACTGAGGTGAGAAAACACTTTTTCACGCAGAGAGTTGTGAATTTATGTAATTCCCTGCCACAGAGGGCAGTGGAGGCCAATCACTAGATGGATTTAAGAGAGAGTTAGATAGAGCTCTAGGGGGTAGTGGAGTCAAGGGATATGGGGAGAAGGCAGGCACAGGTTTTTGATAGGGGACGATCAGCCATGATCACAATGAATGGCGGTGCTGGCTCGAAGGGCCGATTTGCTTCCTCCAGCACCTATTTTCTATGTTTCTAAGACCCCCCCTCATCGTCCTGCGCTCCATGTAATAGAGACACAGTCTATTCAACCTCTCCCTATAGCTCACACCCTCTAGTCCTGGCAACATCCTTGTAAATATTTTCTGAAGGATATTCATTGTCCAGGCTCAAAACAATTGTTGCTAAACTTATCTTATTAACACAACGGAATAAACTCTCCAAGGTTGAAGATGACTATTGGTAAATAGTTTACATTTCTAACTACTACCCTTTGCCTTCCCCTTCGACTTGATCAAAACAAACTATACTTGTTGACCTAACTAAGATTGTGACCTGATAAAGGGAAATAAGGCCTCCCGACTGGACTACTGCAACTCACTTCTCCTTGGCATCAGCTCCACCTACATCAACCCACTCCAACTGGTCCAGAAACCAGCTGCCCGACTCATCACCCACACCAAATCCTGGCATCACATCACTCCAGTCCTCAAACAACTTCACTGGCTTCCCATCTACCACCGGATCACCTACAAAATCCTGGTCCTCACCTACAAAGCCCTCCACCATCTGCCCCTCCCCATATCTCACTGACCTCCTCTCCCCCTACCAACCCTCACGGCCCCTCAGATCCACATCAGCCGGTCTCCTCTCCATCCACAAGTCCAACCTCCGCAGTTTTGGGGACAGAGCCTTTTCCAGGGCAGATCCCAGGCTCTGGAACTCCCTCCGCCAACTGATCTGCAATTCCGTGTCCCTCACCATCTTCCAGTCCCGCCTCAAGACCCATCTCTTCACCTCTACCTATCCTTAACCCCACGTCCCCCTCCCTTTTCATCTGTGCACAAATTGCCTCATATTGTGTTTTGAATTGAATTCTGTCTTTAATTTGTGTACTAGTCATGTCTCTACTATTTATTTCATTCCCCTTACATGTTTTTCCTCTACCTGCTAAATTTTTGTAAGGTGTCCTTGAGACTCATGAAAGGCGCCCATAAATAAAATGTATTATTATTATTATTACCTAGGCATTCCATTTAGTCGACCATTGATGCTTGGTTTATATTTAAGGCTAGTGCCCTTGCTTATTCTCATGACCTGATCAAAAGGAATAAGATCAATATAAGTTGTAATGTATCATCTACAGATAATGTTGACAAGTGAAAATGCTACAAATATTAGACAACATCAAGCGATGTTAGGCGTCACAGAGATGAAGGCACAGAATCCACCCCTCAGATTTGGTCAAAGAAGGATCGCATTGAAACCTACCGAATAATGATAGGCCAAGATAGTGTGGATGTGGAGAGGGTGTTTCCAGTGGAGGGGAGAGTGTCGGACCAGCGGACACAGTCTCATAATAAGAGGAAGTACATTTAGAATGGAGCTGGGGAGGAATTTCTTCAACCAGAGGGTGGTGAATCTATGGAATTCATTGCCACAGATGACTGTGGAGGTCAAGACATTGGGTATTTTTAAAGTGGTGGTTGATGGGCTCTTGATTAGGAAACATGTCAAAGGTTATGGGGAGAAGACAAGAGAATGGGGTTGAGAGGGAAAATTAGATCAGCCATGATTGAATAAGGGAGTAGGCTTATGGTAAGAGGTGCATTCAATGCCACCATATGATCTTCTCTCCAATTATTCCACCCACTGAAACTAATGTTCTGAAGCATACTATTGGCATGAACAAGCACAGAAAAGTAATTGACAATAAATGCAAAGTGATTTTAAGAGTTATATTTTTTGAATAAAGTTGAAAAATAATTGATTGAAGTTTTTACCCATTCCACATCTAGCCTTCACATACTTATAATTAGCTTTGATATTAGGTGCAAGCTGGAGGACAAATTAGGAATAGAATTTGTAGGAACGAACTGCAGATGCTGGTTTAAACCAAATTGGAGGAACAGCATCTCGTACTTTGCTTGGGCAGCTTGCAACCTAGTGGTAAGAATACTGATTTCTCTCACTTCAAGTAACTCTGCATTCCCTCTCTCTCCATCCCTCCTCACCCAAATTGCACCAGTTTCTCGTTCTCACCTAGCAACCAGCTAACAATGGCCTGCTTTGTTTATAATCGTTACTTTTTTGCACATCTTTCATTCATTCATTCTATAACTCTCTCCATCACTGTCTACATCTCGTTTCCCTTCCCCCAGGTCTTGGCCCAAAACGTCACAAATTCCTTCTCTCCAGAGATGCTGCCTATCCTGCTGAGTTACTCCAGCATTTTGGGTCTATCTTAGGAATAGAATATATAAATATTTTTTTTATAGTATTTTTATTGGAAGCAAACACATATTATGGTAAAAACATTTCTTGTATATCAGTCGTACATTATTAATATTATCAATTGTGGATTGATTCTGCTTCCAGTTTTTTTTTAATTTTTTATAGATAGAGAGGAAGAAAGAAAGAAAAAAAAACACAAATGTCAAGATAAAAAAAGAATGGAATGATTTACTAATAATACATCATTGGAGATAGGCTCGTAAATTATAAAGTATAACTTTTCATCTAATTCTGAGTTCAAGCTTCAGTTAGGTTCCCGTGCTGAACCGATCTACCCCTTCATATAGTCAATGAATGGAGAACATATACTAACAAATAGAATAGTGACAAAATAATAAAATAACAATGTTGTCCACAATTTTTCATTAACTGTGGTGCAGCAGGCAGTAAAGAAAGCGAATGGTATGTTGGCTTTCATTGCAAAAGGATTTGAGTATAGGAGCAGGGAGGTTCTACTGCAGTTGTGCAGGGTCTTGGTGAGACCACACCTGGAGTATTGCATACAGTTTTGGTCTCCAAATCTGAGGAAGGACATTATTGCCATAGAGGGAGTGCAGAGAAGGTTCACCAGACTGATTCCTGGGATGTCGGGACTGTCTTATGAAGAAAGACTGGATAGACTTGGTTTATACTCTCTAGAATTAAGGAGATTGAGAGGGGATCTTATAGAAGCTTACAAAATTCTTAAGGGGTTGGACAGGCTAGATGCAGGAAGATTGTTCCCGATGTTGGGGAAGTCCAGGACAAGGGGTCACAGCTTAAGGATAAGGGGGAAATCCTTTAAAACCGAGATGAACTTTTCTCACACAGAGAGTGGTGAATCTCTGGAACTCTCTGCCACAGAGGGTAGTTGAGGCCAGTTCATTGGCTATATTTAAGAGGGAGTTAGATGTGGCCCTTGTGGCTAAGGGGATCAGGGGGTATGGAGAGAAGGCAGGTACGGGATACTGAGTTAGATGATCAGCCATGATCATATTGAATGGCGGTGCAGGCTCGAAGGGCCGAATGGCCTACTCCTGCACCTAATTTCTATGTTTCTATGTTTCTAACTGAAGCATGTATCAGATATCTCCACCCATAAGCCACATATTAAAGGAATAATCCAAACACAAGGCAAGAAGAATTTATTCTAAGCACATTCATTCCTAAGACTAAATTACATAATGTTAGCAATGACTTTCATTATGTTAACAGCATACCAAAGAGTCAACTATATTCTGCATTTGTGTGATTAGGAAGACATTTATTTGTGCTGTCATTTCACCTGAGCTAAGCGATTTGGCTCAAATACTTTATATTGGTTCAGATTATCAAAAAACTAGCCACAGGCAACACCCACACAAAATATCAGTGTAGCTTCAGTTTCAAGTCAAATCTCAAGGAGTGCATTTTTCTGCCACTTCTCTGGATATTATATTGTCCATGATTTGCAAGCTATGGTGAATCTCTTTGGCTTCAACTCCAGCTTGATTCAGTAATAAGTGAATACACGCTGAAGTAATTTACAGTGACATAAATCACAGAAGTGCCGGTATAAGTCAGAAGGTAAACAAACCTCCGATCTAAAAGTGGCTCAAGATAGACTGTATTAAGTATCAATCGAAGCAGATACTATCACAACATTTAAGAAACATTTGGTTTGGTTTTGGTGCCTGGTACGGTTGGCTCTAGTTCCATGAAGATGTTCCAGCTCTTCAAGCATATCTTGGCACGTTGGTGATTGTGCAAAGTGTGACGGGGGTCTGTGTCCGCATTGAAGCGTTCTACTGCAGCTGCCTGATCACGTCTTCGAGATGGTTTTGTCAATGCCAGCCAGCTCGTACAAATATTCAACCTTTGTCAGCTTCAGGAATCCTGTGGTTTTCCTGCAGGCAGTGTTCAATGCAGAGTCCACCTTGCGTGCATGTTTAGAGCGGCTTCAGACGGGGCTTGCATATTCTGCCACTGAGAAACAGAGCGCCAGGGGCTGCAGTACGGATTGTTGTTGGGTCACTTCCAAATGAGCTGTTTGCCAATTTTTCGATGACATTGTTCCGGGTGTTGACCTTTGCCTTGGTTATCTCAACATGATGGCGATATAACGTCCGATCGAGGCCACACCTAGGTACTTTGGGGCTTTGCAGTGTTCCAACAAGACATCATTCCATCGCACCAGCAGTTGACATTTCGCATCCCAGTTCCGGAGGTAGAACACTGCGCTTTGCGTTTTTGTTGGGTTTGGGCGCAGGGACATCTGTTGGTAGTATGTTGTCATATTCTGCAGAGCAGCCTCTAGTACGGTCTCATTCTGGCTGAAGTCTGAGGATTGCGTTGCGACAGACTACACTGGGCCATTCTTAGTCACGTGTGTGACCAACAGTATGAAAAGTTGTGGAATGCATCTCGTCTAATTCTGAAAGCACTCCAGGTATATTGATTTGTACTGTATATATATATATATATATATTTCATATTTTTTATCAAAGTTTATCAAGTGAAATTTTTATATGTCATGCTGACAATGTTTGTTTAATGTCAGAGGTCATGGACGCCTGGTCACGTGTGTGACCATACACGGAAGCATTTTTTTCCGAACTCTGTGTACAAAACACTGAATTTTAAAAAGCTAGACATGCGGACATGTCTTTAGCGGACATGCATTATAGTTCTGCAGGTAGGAAAATGGCAATGAATAAGATTAACCTCTTACAATAATCTTTTAATGTATTAATTTTTTGTGATGACATCTGGTCATGTGTGTGACATGTTGGTTCACTTTCCAAAGAATGGCCCACTACTATAAATGTGGCCCCGTCAATGTGTTATACAACTAATATACCCTACAAACATCTACACTCAATACACTGACTGATGAAGGCCATGTCTCCAGAAAAGAGTTTTACCAACGTAAAATGTGTTTTTTTTTAAGTAAAACACAATTTATTTATAATTGGTGTTTGAAGGAAAGAACATTGCATAAGGACACGACAAAGCATTTGCTGAATCCATTGCCTGGGAACTATTGATGTTTTTCACCATTTGCAAATCGGGGAAAAAAATCTTCTAATATCTCCTTTCCTGTCCTTGATGAGCTCAAATCACTTGGATGTTAAGATGGATTAAATAGCATTTGAAGTGTTTGTTAAGAAGAAAATCAATGACGATGTGAATATATTACTTTGAGCACTTGATAAAAAAAACCTGCCAATTACATATTTATGTGTGGGATGATTTTAATTCCCCATTTAACCTGAATCATGCAAATAGATTTCTTGCACTTGTTTAAAGATGTTTTTGTAGATCATTTCTTATAAACAATGTAAATACTTGTTTCAAATTGACTTTCCAACTCATTATAGTGAAAGTTCATGTGATGGGATCAGAATTAGGCCATTAGGCCCATCAAGTCTATTCTGCCATTTAATAGTGGCTGGTCCATCTTTCCCTATCAACCCCATTCTCCTGCCTTCTCCCCATGACTCCTGACACTCGTACTAATCATGAATCTCTCTATCTCTGCTTCAAAAATATCCATTCACTTGGCCTCCACAGCCTTCTGTGGCTGATAGCTCAGATGACTCCACCACCCCTGGGTCTTCAGTGGTGCTAAACTGGCAGATTTCTTGGATGTTGCTCCCATTAATATCCAGAGACCCGGGTTCAATCCTGACTACAGGTGCTGCGAGTACAGATGTTATACGTTTCTCCACATGACAGTGTGGGTTTTCTCCAGGTGCCCCGGTTTCCTCCCACACTTCAAAATCATACAGGTTTGTATGTTAATTTGGCTTAGGTATATTAAATAAAAATTGTCCCTATGTAGGATATCGCTGGTGTACGGGGATGGCACAGACTCGGTGGGCCAAAGGGTCTGTGTCTACCCTAAGCCAAAAACTAAATACCCCAAACCATTTATAATTCAGTTTTCCAGAGTTGCACAGTTGTAAAATAAATGTTTCAATGAATAACACGAGTTCAAATAGAACATGAGAATCAAAACAAGAGTGAGTTGAAAGCAGCACAGAAAACAGAGCCCTGGTGTGTTTAAAGGGAATGCTGGAGACAAATACTGCACCATCAGAATTTCAGAACAATCAGGTTATCAGAGTTTTACTGAACAAAGCAAACTCTGATCTCTTTCTTTTCTCACAGAGATCACTGTAATGTTGCAAAGAAAAAGTGGATTATTTACAGGCAATTTCACCATAGAAAGAAACTCAATTTATTTTTGGCAGTGGCAGAAGAGAACCACCATCACAAGATTTTAATGCAGGCTCCATTCATGGGTATCATCTTGAGAGAGCAGTTAAGAACATAATGCAAGAAACATCAATAGACTGTATGGCCCCTGTTCTGCCATTCATTAAAATATTGGTTGATCTAATCTTGCAACACACCTATCCATGTTCTTCAGTTTAGATTTGTTTATTATCATGTGTACCAAGATAAAGTGAACAGTTTTTTGTTGTGTGCTATCCAGTCAGCGGAAAGGCTATACATGATTACAATCGGGCCGTCCACAGTGTGCAGATACAGGATAAAGGGAATAAAGTTCAGTGCAAGATAAAGTCCAGTAAGTCCGATTATAGGGTTCGAAGGTCTTCAATGAAATAGATTGTAGATCAGGACAGCTCATTAGTTGGTGAGAGGATGGTTCAGTTGCCTGATAACAGCTGGGTCAAAACTTTTCCTGAATCTGGAGGTGTGCTCTTTCTCACTCCTGTACCTCTCCAGAGATTCTGCCTGTCCTGCTGAGTTACTCCAGCATTTTGTGTCCACATTTCTGCTTGTCGCTTATTTACCTTTCATTCCTGCATGAATCCAAAAAATGATTGATCTCATCCTTGAATGTATTCAATGGCTCAACTCAGGCAGGCAAGAAGCAGTCTAAAATTCACATCTTTAGGAATGAAGAAATCGATCCTTATCTTCATCAGAAATAGGTTGCACATCAGGGACAGTGCAATCTCAAAATCGAACCCAACTACAAAGACAACAGGCACAAAATGCTGGAGTAACTCAGCAGGACAAGTGGCATCTCTGGATAGAAGGAATGTATCACTGTGTGTTTCAGTCTGAAGAAAGGTCTCGACCTGAAACGTCACCCATTCCTTCTCTCCAGAGATGCTGCCTGTCCCGTTGAGTTACTCCAGCATTTTTGTCTATCTTCGGTGTAAACCAGCATCTGCAGTTCCTTCCTACAGAAAGTAAATATCCTTTCACCATTTAACCTCACTGTTCTCCGTCACAATCAGATGTTTCAATAACGTTCTTTTCTATTCTTGAAAACTTTCACTTAAAACAAACTTTTCATCCCTGGCATAAAACCTTATCCGATCCGCCTCGAATGCATGTTTTACCTCCATAATAAGGCAACAGAAAACTAAACATCGTATTCCAGGTGTCATCTTACCAAAGCCCTATACAGTTGGAGTAAGCTTTCTCTACTTGTGCAATGGGAATTCAACTTATTAATAATATTATCCAGCAATTCATCCACAATTCCCTAGCAATGCCATTGTTATCAGTCACAGAGATAATGTCAGTATAAATTAAATTTGCCCTGTTATAATTACAGCCCAGCACATCTATTCCTGTGGATTTAACACAGATTCAAATTTATCTTTAATTTCTGATTTCCCTGACACTTCCCACTCAACTAAGAATAATTCTCAGGGGCAGGTATCATATCCATTTCATAACCACTAAGCAAGCAAAATCAAATACGTTTCAGAGGTTCCATCAAAAAAAAATCAAAAAGCAAATAATGGTGGAAATCCATGTTGGTGGCTTCCCGATTGTTAATTAAATGATCAACCCAAAATGATAACGCCACAGGGAGCTGCAGATGAAGATTTACAATAAAAAAAGACACCAAGTGCTGGAGTAACTCAGCAGGTCAGGCAGCATCCCTGGAGAACCTGGAAAGGTGACCTTTCAAGACGGGACATTTCTCAAAGATCCCTAACGGAAGCAGAAGGTTCCCGATGCAAAACGTTACCTTTCCATGTTCTCCAGAGATGCTGTCTGACCCGAGTTACTCCAGCACTTTGTGCCAGAGGTTTTAGAACCCAAGATAAGGTACCAACGTGAAGAGTTATGTGGAAGTTCTTTAATTCTGTGATACTGTACATTCAAAGAAGTGGTATATTTTGTAGATTTTTCTTCGAACATTTCAATTATGTAATTCTGTATTCAAACCTGCAACAAAGTCATTCAGGAAAGCCATGTATATTTCACAAACACAGGTATATTCCCCTTTTCCCTTGTTCACCATATTCACACAACACAATTGTTCCTTTCTCCCTTTGCTTTGATACCGACTTGTTTTATTTATCTAACCCATGCAAAATCAGTTTGAAATTTTGCACTAACCAGAAATAAATTTTGTATGTGATGTTACTGCATACATATATATATATTGAAGCATGGTTTTTTTTCATGGAATACAAATCAGAGGGCATGAAACTAAAAGCAAAAATATTCTTCAGACTTGCGTTTCAAAAGATAGCCCTGAATAAATCTACAGTGGTAATGATCCTGTACTTCAATCCCTCCTGTCTCATGCACCCTCATTATCGGCTACAGCTAGGAGCTGCAGACCAGTTCATGGAGAATTAATTTTCTTTATTCACGAGCTTGTGTTGACGAAAGCTGGAGTGCAAATTCTCAAGCTTCGCTGTTTCATTCAAGTAGTAATTCTTTACCATTTGCACCGAGATGACTGAAGGGTAAACTTGATGTCCACAGGCGAGCAATTATTATTCAGAAATAAGGAATTGGTGCTTCAGTTATATATTTTTCCCCCGTTGTGGCAACCTTATGGCAATATCACAGGAATGAGTATGTTAACCTATGAAGATCGTTTGTCAACACTGGGCCTGTATTCAAATGAACGAATCAATGAATGAATACGTTTATTGGTTAAGTATAGACACATACAAGGAATTGGCCTTGGTGCTCCACTCACAGGTAACAACACGACATACAGTAACAATTAAGAATGACACATAAAACATTAAACATTAATAATAAAACATTAGTTTAAACATGTGAATTAAATAAAATACCAGAGCAAAATGAGACTACAGACTTTTGGTTATTGGGTTAAGCTACTACTCGTGGAAACAAAGCTGTTTTTATGTCTGGCTGTGGCAGCTTTGACAGTCCGGTGTCAAACCCACTGGAGTTTAGAAGAATGAAGGCGTACCTCATTGAAACATACAGGATAGTGAAAGGCTTGGATAGACAATAGACAATAGGTTCAGGAGTAGGCCATTTGACCCTTTGAGGAAGCACTGCCATTCAATGTGACCATGGCTGATCATCCACAATCATAGAATGGATGTGGAGAGAATGTTTCCGCTCATGGGAGAGTCTAGGACTAAAGGTCATAGCCTCAGAATTAAAGGCCGTTCTTCTAGGAAGGAGATGAGAAATGTCTTTAATCAGAGTGGTCAATCTGTGGAATTCTTTGCCGCTGAAGGCTATGGAGGTCAAGTCAGTAGATGTATTTAAGGCAGAGATAGATAGATTCTTGTTTTGTACAGGTGTTAGAAGTTATGGGGAGAAGGCAGGAGAATGGGGTTAGGAGGGAGAGATAGATCAGCCATGATTGAATATCATGGTAGGAGTAGAATTGGGCCAATTGGCCCATCAAGTGGCCCAGAGTAGACTTGATGGGCTAATTGGCTTAATTCTACTCCTATCATTATGACCCAATGATTTATCAGGCAACTGAACCACCCAACCGCAACTCGAGAGCAGACCTGAACTACTCTCTATCTCATTGGTGACCCTCAGACTCTCTTTGGTCAGAGTTCACTGGCTTGATCCTGCACTGAACTTCATTCTGTGCACTTTGAAATGGTCGATTGTAATCATGTATTGTCTTCCTGCTGACTGGTTAGAACGCAACAAAAGCTTTTCACTGTACCATGTGAAAATAAACTATTACTGAAACTGTCAATAAACTTTCTGCAGAAAGTTGAACTATTTGATTCAGTACAGTTCGATATTTCAATACGGGTAGAGCAGGTGGCACAATGGTGGAGATAACATAGAACTAATGTTGTGGTAGACTCAAAATGCTGGAGTAACTCAGTGGGACAGGCAGCATCTCTGGAGAGAAGGAATAGGTGATGTTTCGGGTCTTCAGACCTGAAGAAGGGTCTGGACCCAAAACGTCACCCGTTTCTTTTCTCCAGAGTTGCTGCCTGCCCCGCTGAGTTACTCTACATTTAGACATAGACATAGAAAATAGATGCAGGAGTAGGACATTCGGCCCTTCGAGCCTGCACCGCCATTCAATATGATCATGGCTGATCATCCAACTCAGTATCCTGTACCTGCCTTCTCTCCATACACCCTGATCCCTTTAGCCACAAGGGCCACATTTAACTCCATCTTAAATAAAGGTTAACAGTATAGTGTCCACCTTTGATTTAAACCAGCATCTGCGGTTCTTTCTTACACACTAATGTTGGGGTGGTCGATGGGTGGTGTGGACTCGGTGGGCCGAAGCACCTGTTTCCAAGCTGTATCTTTAGACAGGTTAATTCTTCAGACTGGTGAAATTTTGTGTCGGGACCCTTCTTCAGAATACCGTTGTTCTTCTGAGTTCCATATTCCAACTAAGAATACTTTAACCCATTACAGACTGACTGCTAGGCCAACTGTAGACCAGAGTGTAAACTTGGCTAAATTTCCATTAAGTTCTTTCAATCAGAGATTCAGGAAACTGCAAAAACTGCTGAAATCTTCAGCAAGAGACAAAGTGATGGAGGAACTCAGTCAGTCAGATAGCAAAGGAGAGGCAATGGATTTACTGGCACTAAATGTCATTCCCTTAATTTGTATCTGTACATTATGAATGGCTCGATTGTAATCATGTATTGTCTTTCCGATTACTGGGTAGCACGCAACAAAAGCTTTTCACTGTACCTCGCTACACGTGACAATAAACTAAATAGATCTTGAGGCAACATTTTGGGTCAGAACCCTTCCTCAGACAAACACGTGTCCTGAGAAGTCTACGTAAACTGAAGAAAGGGTTCTGACCTAAAATGTCGGCTGTGCGTTCCTTCCCCAGATGCTGCCCAACCCGTCGAGTTACCCAAGTATTGTGTTGTTTTAAACTCTGGATCATGTACTCCTCATTTCAGGTTTTCTTTTACCAATGCGCTGGATGGGGAACACTTAGCTTGAAAGTTGAGTTAGCAGACTTCCAGTGGGATGACTGTAAAACGCGCTATGCAGCAGACGGGAAAAGCTAATTGGTTTTTAAACAAATGTACTTTCAACAAAACCTCAGCTTTCAACTTCAGTTTAGCAACAGCGTTCAGAGAGAAGCTAATGTACAATGCTGGAAATCGTTTCACCTCATTTTAAACATATATAGTTGGCACCTCAGAACAGATTATAATGGTCACATCGCCTGTGTGAATACACAATAACAGAGCAAAATGCTTCACTCTTTTGTGCTCGTGTCGTTCTCATCTTCAAGTAAAGACTCACAGTATATAAAAGCAAGAGTATCACAGCTTGTTTTCACTCTATAATTGCACTGGTCGGTCCCAGTTGAACGTGTGTGCAAATGGACAGAATTTGGCTCGACGGGTGGATCTTTTGAAAAAAAAACCCATAAAATCTTTATTATTTGCATTAATTGTGTAAATGGAAATAATTTACTTAAGACATATACATGCATGGGCAGGATATATTAAATAAAGTTACATGCTCAATATATTAAATAAAGTTACATACTCAAGAAAGGTATAACCTGTGGGATTAAACCCGCTACTGCTTCTGCAGGAGAGGTAATGGCCTACAAATGTAATGAATATCTAGCTAATCTTATTTGGAATGTTATTGGGGGCAGCACCTTGGTGCAGCTGATAGAGCTGCTGTCTCATAGTGCCAGAGGCCTGGGTTTGATCCTGACCTCGGATGCTGTCCATGTGGAGTTTGCACATTCTCCCTGTGACCACGTGGGTTTCCACTAGATGCTCTGGTTATCTTCCACAATTTACACTACAACGTCAAATAAGCTCTGAACTACATCAACGATTATTGCACTATTGTTTGTTTGATTTTTATGTCTACGTATGCTTGTGTGTGAGTGTATATACACACACACTGAAATTGTTTGTCCCTCATTTATTATACTGTTTACAGTGTACTGTGTTTACATCTTTTGTTGTGCTGCCGCAAGTGAGAATTGCATTGTTCTATCTGGGACATATGACAATAAAACCAGGGGCCACAGTTTAAGAATAAGGAGTAAGCCATTTAGAACGGAGACGAGGAAACGCTTTTTCTCACAGAGTGGTGAGTCTGTGAAATTCTCTGCCTCAGAGGGTGGTGGAGGCAGGTTCTCTGGATGCTTTCAAGAGAGAGCTAGATAGGGCTCTTAAAAATAGCGGAGCCAGGGGATATGGGGAGAAGGCAGGAACGGGGTACTGATTGGGGATGATCAGCCATGATCACATTGAATGGCGGTGCTGGCTCGAAGGGCCAAATGGCCTACTCCTGCACCTATGCAGGGAATGATGGGGGATAGATCACAACCAGGAAGAGGAGATTATTATATCTTGGCCTTATGTTCAGCACAGACACGGTTTTTAAAAGAACACAGTTAAAGAATACAGAAGTGACACATTTTGATAACAAAAGCATGAATTGGGAATGTACACAAATGTGCTAAAGTTGAAACAACGAGACCAGAGACTTCAAGTAGAGAAAGCTTCAAAGGATGCAAGGCAAGTTAAGCAGACAGTTCAAATAATGATTTATTTATAGAGGCAAAAAAAATAAAATAAAGATATTTTGTGCTTTAAAGTTCATTGAATAAGCTTTGCAAGTTTTGACTGCTGTGCCTTAGAAAAGGTCCACAGGTCTAAGTGAGTGTGTGCAGTGGAGATTTCTTTGAATGATATCAGGGATGAGGCATGCAGCAAGATTGTACTAGTTGGTATTGGAGCTGAGAAGATTAAGGGCATTTGATGGGAGATTTTCAAAAGGATGAACAGAATTGTTCATTTAATAGAGGCCGTGGCAGAGTGGCTGCCTTATAGTACTTGCAGCGCCAGCGACCCGGGTTCGATCCTGGCTGCAGGTGCTGTCTGTACGGAGTTTGTACGTTCACACTGTGGCCTGCGTGAGTTTTCCCAGAGAACTTTGGTTTCTTCCCACACTCCAAAGACGTACAGGTTTGTAAGTTAATTGGCTCGGTATAAAAGTAAAAATGATCCCTAGTGTAGGACAGCATTTGTGCGAGGATCGTGGGGCCTGTTTCCGCGCTGTAACTCTAAACTAAACTAAACTAAATAAATTGTTCCCAATTGCAGATCGTGCCCAAATGCAACATTCGCAGATTGAAAGCAATTGACGAAATAAGCAGAAGGGACACGAGAAATCGTTTTATTTTAATATTAGATCAAGAATGCATTTCCTGAACATTTGCAGAGGCATTTACGCAAAGAATGAGATCCAGTCAATTTCATACTAATTTTAATTTGTCATGTGATATACACTTCTTTTTTACAGCTACACATTTTTCTACCTCTCTGTTTAGGCCTATTTTCTCCCAAATAGCAGATGAATAATTGAAGGCAAAGGGACTGCAGATGCTGTTTTACAAAATAAAAACATTAAGTGCTCAATTAAGGGTCAGAAGTTTAAGGGTAACATGAGGGGGAACTTCTTTACTCAGAGAGTGGTAGCGGTGTGGAATGAGCTTCCAGTGGAAGTGGTGGCGGCATGTTCGTTGGTATCATTTTAAAATAAATTGGATAGGCATATGGATGAGAAGAGAATGGAGGGTTATGGTATGAGTGCAGGCAGGTTGGACTAAGGGAAAAAAAAGTTGTTCGGCACGGACTTGTAGGGCCAAGATGGCCTGTTTCCGTGCTGTAATTGTTATATGGTTATATGGTGATCTGGTAACTGAGTGAGACAAAAGCTGGATCCAGGTGTGGAGAAAGGGCGGTCCATCTGTCACTGGACAAGCTTTGCCCCCTCTGCTTTTCCAGCTCTCTCTCCCCTGCTAGATTTAGTCCCCACACCAAATGTCACCTGGCCATGTTTTCCAAGGATGTGGCCTGACCCTCTGAGTAATTCCAGCACTTTGTGCTTATTTTAAAATAGAAATAATTGCTACATATTCACAGAGTCAGAGAGTCATACAGCACGGAAACTGGCCTTCATCCAATTTGACCAAGATTCCCCATCCAAACTGGTCCCATTTGCCTGTATTTGGTCCATATCCCTCTTCTTACCCGTGTACCTTAAATTGAATATGTTTTGAAGTTTCCACAATTCCTAATAGTGAACACAGCAGAAGAGGTCAACTTTACTAAACAAACAAAACGGCAAAGGTGCAGTAGACGTGATACTGGGGAACATGTAAAGGCAGCAGTCGGACTAATCCTGGCCCGGAAGAAAATGATTATCAGTAGAATGGGGATAAGAAATACTGAGGGATGAAGAACTTGTGGGAGCAGTTTACAGATCACGAACAGCAGTGGCAGTTGGAATGACCATCAATTAAGAAATAAGAAATACTTGAGGTAAAGATACAAAGAATTGTGGGGATATTGACAATTCAAATCAAATTAATGAAATTGTTGTGAATGAGTTCTGCAATCTCGTGTTCACTGAGTTCTCAGAATGCTTTTTGGGATAGTTAATAGCAAAGTGCACAGTGGAAGCTACCAAGGAACAAGTTAGTTTTGAACTTAGTCTGTGCGTTGGGACAGAACTAATTGGTAAACAAGATATTGTCCAGTAAAAATGTTCACAATAGACCTGAAAGATATTCAATTTGGAATGGATAAATGTGGTTGGAAACTCATCTTTTATTCAATAAAAACTACATGTGAAAGAAAAATTGACATAAAATGGATTTGCAAAATTAGATCACATTTATTAGTAGATATAATAAATATATGTATATATTTAAAGAAAAGTAATGTTTCTCCACAGATTGTATTCCACCAGTACAAGTGATTCATCTACCTCTAACAAAATATATATTAAGAACTAAGTGTGTAGGAAGGAACTGCAGACGCTGGTTATATACCGAAAATAGACACAAAATGCTGGAGTAACTCAGCCGGACAGGCAGCATCTCTGGAGAGAAGGGATAGGTGACATTTCAGGTCGAGACTCTTCTTCGGACGTCATCCATTGCTTCTCTCCAGTCATGCTGCCTGTCCCGCAAAGTTACTCCAGTATTTTATATCCACATTAAGAACTCAAATCTGTTATTTTGCCAAGTAGAACAGCAATCCTGATAATTTGAAGTGTTTTAGCAACTAGTCATTGGTGACCTCTAAAACAGAGATGAATGGAAAGTAGCAAGAATCTATAATAAAAAAAAAGATAGTAATTGCTTCCAAAATGCCAGAGACTAATATAAACAAACATGAGTCTTTTACAGAAAGAGGCAAGAAGAACTATAATGGGAAATTAAGAAGAAGCTAAAGGAGTAAACAGATACCTTGTATTCATCTTCATTGTTGAAGTGACGATAGTTAATTAGAAACATGGGATCTAATGACAATGAAACACTTGAAGTAATTAATGAAGAGAAAGCACTGCATGACTGAATACCAAAAATAACATCAGCCTGCTTCTGGAGAGCTTTCTAAATAAAATTGGCTGCCCTGGAAATGATGTCTGCAGAAATAAGAGATGAATTTATGATGATTCTCCATTGCTCAATAAATTCTGGGACAGTTTAGTTGGTTATACAGTGTGGAAACAGGCTCTTCAGCCCACCGAGGTCCATAGCGACCAGCAATCACTATCCTACACACGAGGGACAATTTTGAGAAGCCAATTAATCCACAAACCTGCACATCTTTGGAATGTGGGAGGAAGCAGGAGCACCTGGAGAAAACCCACGCGGTCATAGGGAGAATGTGCAAACTCCGTACAGACAGCACCTCTAGTCAGGATGGAACCCGGGTCTCAGGTGCTGGAAAAGTGTCCGAGCTCTTTGGAAAATGTGACATTGTTCTTCAATAGAGAAGGCAAAGGGGCAAAATAAAAAGGAAATGTAGGTGGTGTCATGAAAATGCTGGAGTCGATTATCATGAATGTGGTTACAATGCAGTTCGTAAACCATTATATGATTAGGCAAAATCAGGAAATTAATATAGTAAGAAAACCATAATTGATGAAAGTGATATGAGTTTTTGCAAACTATGGTGCAACTAGGGGCGATGTGTGAGCAGACCATAACTTAACTTCAAAAGATTTTTGAAAGGTTGTTATGTAAAATGAAAAGGCTCGCTGGATTAGGAACAGCATATTTAGATGAATCACTGCCGAAAACAGAAAGGTGCAAAAGGGCTTTTCTTATCTGGAAAGCTGTAATTTAGTGAAGTGTCACAAGAATCACTCCCACCTCTTCAGCTACTTCAATATATATTAATGATTTAGGCAGCAGGGCAGTACAGCAATTAGTGTAGCTGCCACATAGCTCCAGCAAGCTGGGTTTGAGTTTGACCTTGGACACTGTCTGTATTGAATTTGTTCATTCGTTCTGTGATAAGGTACACTTGAAGGTAACCAACTTTACTGACTAAATAGAACTTCTACAGGTGCACAGTAGAGAGCATGCTGACCAATGGCATCGTGGCTTGGTTCGGCAATTTGAGCGCCCTGGAGAGGAAAAGACTACAAAAATTTGTAAGCACTGCCCAGTCCATCATCGGCTCTGACCTTCCTTCCATCGAGGGGATTTATCGCAGGCGCTGCCTCAAAAAGGCTGACAGTATCATCAAAGACCCACACCATCCTGGCCACACACTCATCTCCCTGCTACCTTCAGGTAGAAGGTACAGGAGCCTGAAGACTACAACAACCAGGTTCAGGAATAGCTACTTCCCCACAGCCATCAGGCTATTAAACCTGGCTCGGACAAAACTCTGATTATTAATAACCCATTTTCTGTTATTTGCACTTTATCAGTTTATTTATTCATGTGTGTATATATTTATATTATGGTATATGGACACGCTGATCTGTTTTGTAGTAAATGCCCACTATGTTCTGTGTGCTGAAGCAAAGCAAGAATTTCATTGTCCTATACAGGGACACATGACAATAAACTCACTTGAACTTGAGAAGAGAGAGTTAAGCCCCTGTCCCACTTTCATGACCTCTGCCGAGTTTGCCCTTGACTCATACTCGCAGCATGGTCTTCACGAGGTCGTAGGTAGGTCGTAGCAGGTCGTGATGCTAGTCGTAGGTACTCGTCGCATCAAGTAGGTGGGTGGGGGGGGGGGAGGGTTTCTAGCTAGCCTGATGAAAAATGCCCACGAGTAAAAAAGGTTGTGAATTAGGTTGTGAAAGTGGAACAAGCCCTTTAAGGAAGATTGATAGAGTTGCAAAGGTGAATGGGCAAGAGAATGGCAGAAGGCTTATTATTGATCATTCCTGTAAAAACTGCAGGTAATCATTTTGGTACAAATAATCAAGAATAATAAATGTTGTTAAATTGTGGGAATTCGATTTTATTCAACTTCTACAGGTGCATGGTGGAGAGCATTCTGACTGGTTGCATCATGGCCTGGTTTGGCAACTTGAATGTCCAGGAGCGAAATAGACTACAGACAGTTGTGACCACCGCTCAGTCCATCACAGGCTTCGACCTCCCCACCGTCGAAGGGATCCATTGCAGTCGCTGCCTCAGAAAGGCAGCCAAAATCATCAAAGACCCACACCATCCTGGCCACACACTCATCTCACCATTGCCATCAGGAAGAAGGTACAGGAGCCTGAAAACTGCAACATCCAGGTTCAGGAACAGCTTCGTCCCTACAGTCACCAGACTATTGAACACAACAACGAATAAGCTCTGAGCTCTGAACTGCAAAGGACTATATTATTATTGCACTATATTTGTTATTCATTGAACTTTTTCTTTTTTTTCTCTTCCCCCGTTATGTACTATGTTTACATATTCACATGTTCTGTTGTGCTGCAGCAAGTAAGAATTTCATTGTCCCATCCGGAACATATGACAATAACACACTCTTGACTGTTGACTCTTGAAATTGGATGTGCTGGTTCATGAAACATAGAAACATAACATGCAAATGCTGAAGGAAATTTGGAAGGCAAATGGTAACCTTTCACTGGAAGGTGGTGAGAAAACAAGGATCGGGAGCTTTACATAGAACAGCACAGAAAATGTGTAGGAAGGAACTGCAGATGCTGGTTTACACCGAAGATAAACACAAAGTGCCGGAGCAACTCAAGAGGTTAGGCTGCATCTCTGGAGACAAGGAACCACACCTGGAGTATTGCGTACAGTTTTGGTCTCCAAATCTGAGGAAGGACATTATTGCCATAGAGGGAGTGCAGAGAAGGTTCACCAGACTGATTCCTGGGATGACAGGACTGTCTTATGAAGAAAGACTGGATAGACTTGGTTTATACTCTCTAGAATTTAGGAGATTGAGAGGGGATCTTATAGAAACTTTCAAAATTCTTAAGGGGTTGGACAGGCTAGATGCAGGAAGATTGTTCCCGATGTTGGGGAAGTCCAGGACAAGGGGTCACAGCTTAAGGATAAGGGTGAAATCCTTTAAAACCGAGATGAGAAGAACTTTTTTCACACAGAGAGTGGTGAATCTCTGGAACTCTCTGCCACAGAGGGTAGTTGTGGCCAGTTCATTGGCTATATTTAAGAGGGAGTTAGATGTGGCCCTTGTGGTTAAGGGGATCAGGGGGTATGGAGAGAAGGCAGGTACGGGATACTGAGTTGGATGATCAGCCATGATCATATTGCATGGCGGTGCAGGCTCGAAGGGCCGAATGGCCTACTCCTGCACCTAATTTCTATGTTTCTATGTTTCTATAAACAGGGTTCAGCCTGGAGAAGTGTTCCAACCCAAAACATGTTCCTTTTGCTCCAGAGATGGTGCCTGACCCGCTGAGTTGCTCCAGCACTTTGTGCCTCTCTTCAGCATAGAAACACGCTCTTTGGCCTGCAATATCCATGCCAAACATAGTGCTGTTAAACCCGAAGAAAGGTCTCAATCTGAAACATTATTTATTCAGAGATGCTGCCTGACCCACTTGCTGCAATTTTAAAGGACTTTTTAAAATGTGCATCTTTGAGAACTGCGTGCATTTTTAGACTCCATGCCTTCAAAGCAAAGCAAAGCAGATCTTGGTGAGACCACACTTGGAGTATTGCGTACAGTTTTGGCCTCCTAATCTGAGGAAAGGCATTCTTGCCGTAGAGGGAGTACAGAGAAGGTTCACCAGACTGATTCCTGGGGTGGCAGGACTTTCATATGAAGAAAGACTGGATAGACTCGGCTTGTACACGCTAGAATTTCAGAAGATTGAGGGGGGATCTTATAGAAACTTACAAAATTCTTAAGGGGTTGGACAGGCTAGATGCAGGAAGATTGTTCCCGATGTTGGGGAAGTCCAGAACTAGGGGTCACAGTTTAAGGATAAGAGGGAAGTCTTTTAGGACTGAGATGAGAAAATCATTTTTCACACAGAGAGTGGTGAATCTGTGGGATTCTCTGCCACAGAAGGTAGTTGAGGCCAGTTCATTGGCTATATTTAAGAGGGAGTTAGATGTGGCCCTTGTGGCTAAAGGGATCAGGGGGTATGAAGAGAAGGCAGGGATGAGATACTGAGTTGGATGATCAGCCATGATCGTATCGAATGGCAGTGCAGGCTCGAAGGGCCGAAAGGCCTACTCCTGCACCTATTTTCTATGTTTCTATCCCTGGATATGGTAATGGTGGGGGTAGGGAGGGGACGGGAGGGGAGTGCAGGGGAGGGTTTCCCTGCATGAGGTGGAAGGTTTGTGCATGATAGCTCTCAAACCACCAGTTTATACAAGTGAGGGGCAGATTCAGATTCAATTTTAATTGTCATTGTCAGTGTACAGTGTACTGTACAGTGTACAGTACAGAGACAACAAAATGCATTTTCATTGGGCAAGTTCATTTAGCATGTAAGATTCTGCAGAAAGGTCTCGACCCGAAACATTGCCGATCCAACTCTTCCAAGAGAAGCTACCTGATCCACTGAGTTACCCTCGTACTTTTGTTGGATTCTGGGTGGGATTCTAAAAGTAGATAAATGAAGCTGGGCAAGAGAGTCTTGGATAAGGGGTAGGGTTTCTCGACTTTGAGAACTAGTTTAGTTTAGTTTAGATTTAGTTTAGAGATACAGCGCTGTAACAGGGCATTTGGCCCAGCGAGTCCACGCCCACCAGCGGGCGATCAAACCTCGCGTCGTGGCTGGTCGAACCTTCTGCGGCGTTGGAGCCCCCGACACGGTCTCTCCCGAGACTGCGAGCCCTTGATGGTAAGTCCACAGGCCGCAGTGGGAGCGATCCAAGGCAAGGGATCCGCTCCGATGTTGTCCGCGCCCCGCGGTGGGGCTCACGACAGTCCGAGGAGGCCTCCAGCTCCAGTAGGCCGCTGAGCCCGGAGAATGTGATCCAAACATTGATCACATCTCCGGGAAGGTAGGAGCTTGAAAAAAAGTTTCCCCTGATCCCGTCCCCCCTCCCCCCACATAAAACAAACCGAAGTACATTAAAACAAACTTTTAACAAACGCTAAAAATAACAAAAAGATTAAAAAACGACCAGACTGCCGGCAGGGCTGCCATCTCCGCAGCGCCCCTGGTGGTTTAGTTTAGTTTAGATACAGTCCGGAAATGGTCCCTTTGGCCCACCAAGTCCCTGCCAACCAGCAGTCTCCTCACAATCCTGTACATAATTTTCAATCTTTACCAAACCCAAATACCCGACAAAACTGCACGTCTTTGGAATGAGATCGTACAAATTGCGTACAAACAACACCTGTAGTCAGGATCGAACCTGGTTCTCTGGCGCTGTGAGGCAGCATCTCTACCGTTGTGCCACTCTGCCGCGATACAGGTGATGGCTTTTCTTTTTAAATCTTGTCAGCTTTGAAAATATTTGCTGAATATTTTTACACAATATGTTTACAACACACAATGGAAAATATCATGAATCACTGCTCAGAGTTTACTGACGCATTTGCACTGGTGACGAACCCAATGGGTCACTTCGGGTCAACTCTTGTGTAATCGTCACACTCCACAAATTGTAACTTCGACTATCTGTAGAAAATCAGATGGATTCTCTCCTCAATATTTGGTTATCGTTCCCGCTTTGTCATTGAAACTGCACAGACCTAGTAGCATTCAGACTTCATTGTTACACCATGCAGTTTTTGCAGTCGTTGCAATTGATTTTCAAGCATTATGCCCACCCTATGTACACCACCTGTTCCGTCGTGATTGGTGCTGGCCTGGTCTATTTGATTCATTTATGCTGGGATTTCAGGCATGATATTTAGACAGCTTCCTATCCATCATGGAGTTAAACTGTCTCATGCAGTTGTCGACCAAACAGTTATCCCAGGAGCCTATCCATCATGACGTTAGATTGACCGGAGAACCCATCCATCATGTGGTTATGGCCCCTTCCCCAGTTGTCTGTCAACCACATTAATTTCCAGCGCCACTCCTGGACTGAAGGTTACAACTGTAATTGGAAGCATCGAGTCAGAAATAGATATTAAATAATGATAAATTGGATTGTCACTTTCCAAATGCAAAATTAGCAATCCGGATGTATCATGTAGGGCGGCACGATGGTGCAGTGGTAGAGTTGCTGTCTTACTGCGGCAGAGACCCAGGTTCAGATCCCGACTACAGGTGCTGTCTGTATGGAGTTTATACGTTCTCCCTGTGACTGTGTGGGTTCTCTCCGGGTGCTCCGGTTTCCGCCCATACTCCAAAGACGTACAGGTTTGTAGGTTAATTGGCTCTGGTAAAATTGTAAATTGTCATAAGTGTGTAGGATAGTGTCAGTGTACTGGGTCATCGCTGGTCGGTGCTGACCTGGTGGGCCGAAGGGCCTGCTTTCATCATGTATCTCTAAAGTCCAGAGTAAACTGCAGTATTCAGCATGTTGGCCCAGTTTTCTCACATATCTTCTTTTGTAAGATCAATTTTTTTTACAGGAAGCTAACATTTAATGAATATGATGAAGTGGTGTATGGCTTTTTCAACTGCCCCGACCGCGGGAGATAAAGAGGAAGAAGATTAGACTTTATTGCCTTCCATCACAGTGAAGAATGTGGGAAATCTTCTGTGGTGGATGTTCATGTTAACTTATGTATTGTTGTGTGTCTCGTTGCTTTTTTTTTGTTTAAGTGTGGCTGTATGGTGATTCAAGTTTCACTGTACCTTAATTTATACATGTGACAATAAGATACATTTGAACCTTTGATATTAGACTGTATTCTTCTGTCCGAAATTCAGTTCCATGATGATAATATACTGCTGTTATTACTCACGGGGAATTTGTTTAGTTTAGTTCAGAGATACAACAGCATTGAAACAATGGTCCACTGAATCCACGTCGATCATCGATCACCCACACACTAGTTCTATTATACACACTAGGGACAATTTATAGAAGCCAATTAGCCCTCAAATCTGCAAATCTTTCGATAATGGGAGGGAACCGTAGCACCCAGAAGAAACCCACACGAGCACAGGGAGAACATGCAAACTCCGTATGGACAGCACCCGTTGTCAGGATCGAACCTGGGCCTTTGCTGCTGTAAGACAGCAACTCTACTGCTGCTTCTTTATTTTGACCAATCAAAAATTAACTTTGAAGCATTGAACAATATGAATGGGTTGATGGCTAGAATGGACTTAATGGGCTGAAGTGCCTGTGTCTATGCTATATCTCTCAATCGATCAATGTTGGCTCCTCGATAAAATATCTTCATGCATCTTTTCTTATCTCTCAGTTCCCTCTCCCCTGAATTTCAGTTTGAAGAAAGTGTCTCGACCCGAAACTCAACCTTTTCCTTTTCTCCAAAGATGCTGCCTGACCCGCTGAGTTACTCCAGCTCTTTGTGTCTATCTTTGGTGTAAACCAGCATTAGCAGTTCCTTCCCACACAACGCTGTTTTCCTTCTGTGAACAAATCATGGTGATAAAGAATTCATCCAGAACTCCTCCTGTTTATTGTCAGAGCAGACTATTTCACAACCGCGCGCGTGGTATTTTTGATTTGACAAATAAATTCCATGTCAATGCAGGAAAACATTTTCATTTTCCCAAGGAGAATTTTTCCATTACTAAAATGATTTACAAAGTATGTGCATTTGAAACGCATGTAGACAAAAACAGGTTGTTCAGCATTTGGCTGTGGTGGATTTAACCATGACAAACGAACCATATAAAGATATTCTGGAGATGGGTCGCGACCTGAAACATGGTCTGTTCTTTTCCCTCCACTAATTCTGCCTGATCTGTGGAGTTCCTCCAGCACTTTGCTCTTTACTCAAGATTCCAGCTTCTGCAGTCTCTTGCGTCTCATAAAAAAGGACACTATTTTGATATCATGCAAAGATGTCATAGACAATGGACAATAGGAGCAGGAGTAGGCCATTCGGGCAAGCACCGCCATTCACTGTGATCATGGCTGATCAGGAACAATCAGTGCTCCGTTCCTGCCTTCTCACCATATCCTTTGATAGAGTAAAGGGGCTATCCCACTTGGCTGACCTAACGTGCGAGTTTAGAAGAGTTTGAAAAAATGACATTTGAAGACCTCCTTTGACTATGGAGAAGACTATGTTTAGGACCAGCTTCGACCAGCTTCGACTAGCTACGACTAACTGGGAAAATTGGACACCGAATAGTGGAGAGTGAAGATAATCTCCTTCGATTTCCTACAACCTCCCTTCGCCCATGATGAAGACTATTTACGACTACCCTCGACTACCCTCGATTACCTATGACTAACATGCTGACCTACTACGACTAAACCTACGAGTAAAAAAAGTATAGATTTTCTATTTCTTCTTTTACTCGCGGGCATTTTGTTTGTCCCTGCCTCGCCCCCCCCCTTTCTCTACCCCTCTCTCTCTCTCTCCTCCCCCCACCTCTCCGTTCTCTCTAAAGGACTTACCGTAACTGTGCCAGTCCTCTTTTACCTGCCTGTTCATCGCGGGTGTGAATTTCAGACAGCGCTCCCCCGCTTTCCCTGGCCACCACATTTGCGATGTGTGTGTGTGTGTGTGTGTGTGTGTGTGTGTGTGCGCGTATGCGTGTGCATGTGTGTATGCGTGTGTGTGTGTGTGTGCATGTGCGCGTGCATGTGTGTATGCGTGTGCGTGTGAGCAGACGGTCGATTCGGCTCGCAGTTTCATCGCTGAGTTTTAGTCGAGTGCCCTCGAGCTTAAAGGTCAAAGACAGTCACTGAAAAGTCGTCTTAGTGAGACAGGCCCTTTAGATAGAGCTGTCTTTAAGAGCTCTATCTAACTCTCTCTTGAAAACATCCAGAGAATCACCCTCCACTACCTTCCGAGGCAGAAAATTCCACAGATTCACAACTTTCTGAGTGAAAACGTTTTTCCTCATCTCCGTTCTAAATGGCCTGCCCTTATTGTTAAACGGTAGTCCATGTTTCTGGACTCCCCCAACATCGCGAACATGTTTCCTGCCTCTAGCGTGTCCAATCTCTTAATAATCTTATGTTTCAATAAGATGCCCTCTCATCCTTCTAAATGCCAGTGTATACAAGCCCAGTCGCTCCATGCTTTCAACATGTGACAGTCCTGCCATCCCGGGAATTAGCCTGGTGAACCTACGCTGTACTCCCTCAATAGCAAGAATGCCCTTCCTCAAATTTGTCTTGTACTTATTAAATTGAGCCCTATCATGCATAGTGCCCTTAATGCTTGGCTTCGCCAACATAAAACAACTTCATTTATTTATTTTTTACTTTATCTCACAAAGTGTTTGCTCAGCCCACCAACTGAGAGATGAAAGGAACAGTGTTTCTAAAAGCATGGCAATCAAATCTGATTACAAAGAGATGCAGTTGTTGCACTTCAAGGTGATGCTATTGTACTGCATTTAGCCCTGTGAGTCACCTCCCGTCAAGGTAAGACACTCACAGTGTTTACAGGAGTGCCTGATGAAATAGAGTGAAAGGTTGCTTTGACACCCCTGAATCATTTACAATCACAATCACCAGTAAAGGATGGTGGTAGATAGCTCTCAGTTTACCCCATAGTGGAGTAACCTCTTGAAATTCAAAGCTGTCCCCCAAAAAAAGTGAACACTCAAAAACGCCACCCAATGCTTTCCAAACATTGTCCTGCTCCAGCACTCTCTTTCACGTTTCTCCCCTCCACATGCAGAAGGTTCTCGACCAGAAACAGCACCTGTCCTTGCAATCCAGAGATGCTGCCATATCCACTGAGTTATTCCAGCATTTTGTGTCTATCTTTGGTATTCACTGCCTCAAAGGGCGGTGGAGGCAGGTTCTCAGGATGTTTTCGAGAGAGAGCTGGATAGGGCTCTTAAAAATAGCGGAGCTGGGGGATATGGGGAGAAGGCAGGAATGGGGTACTGATGGGGGATGATCAACCATGATCACATTGAATGGCGGTGATGGCTCGAAGGGCCGAATGGCCTACTCCTGCACTTATTGTCTATATTGTATAAACAAGCATCTGCAGAGCCTTTCTACACAAGAAACTGAAGATGCTGTTTTATCACAAAAGGACACAAATTGTTGCCATAACTCAATGGGCCAGGCAGCATCTCTGGAGAACATGGGCAGATGATGTTATGGGTCAGGACCTTTCAATCAGTTTGAAGAAGCAGCCTGATCTGAAACATCCCCTGTCCATGTTCTCCAGAGATGCTAGCTGACTTTGAGTCACTCCAGCACTTTGCTCTGTTTTTTTGTAAGCCAGCATCAGCAGTTCCTTGTTTCTGCATTTACCCTGTGCAGACTTATCAACAATGACATTCTGGTTAAAGCTCGTCCTTTTTTCCACAGCAAGATCAGGCGTTTCAGTAACATAAATCCAACATATTGGGAATGGTGGTGGCTGGGTCTAAATTAATATCAGTTCAGGTCAGTTTAGTTTATTGTCACGTGTATCGAGGTACAATGAAAAGCTTTTGTTGCATGCTAGCCAGTTAGCGGAAAGATAGTACATGATTACAATCGAGCCATTCACACTGTGCAGATACAGGATAAGAGAATTACATTTAGTGCAAGGTAAAGCAAGTAAAGTCTGATCCGAGTCCCCAATGAGGTAGATAGTAGTTCAGGACTGCTCTCTAGTTATGGTAGGATGATTCAATTGCCTGATAACAGCTGGGAAAAAAAACTGTCCTTGAATCTGGAGGTGTGTGTTTTCTGATGGGAGAGGGGAGAAGAGGGAGTGGCCAGGGTGAGACTCGTCCTTGATGATGCTGCTGGCCTTGCCGAGGCAGCGTGAGGTATAAATGGAGTCAGTGGAATGGTCGTTGGTCTGGGCTACATCCACAATTCACTGCAATTTCTTGAGGGTCTATTTTTAAATCCATTGAAAGGAACTTTGAAACCAAGTTAACCCAGACCCCATGGCCTGGCTGGCTGTCAATGCTCTGTCTGAGATTCTGAAACATTCAAAAGCAATCTAATCAAACCATGAAATAAATGGATATATATTTTTATAATTTAGTAACCATTGAAATAAACATTTAAAAACGTAGACGCAAGGAAATGTAGCTACTGTTTTGTCAAAAATGACACAACGTTTTGGAATAACTTAGCAGGTCAAGTACCATCTCTGGAGAATATGGGCGGCACAGTGGCGCAGTTGCTACCTTACAGCGAATGCAGCGCTTGAGACCAGGCTTCGATCCTGACTACGGGAGCTGTCTGTACCGAGTTTGGACGTTCTCCACATGACCGGCGTGGGTTTTCTCCGAGATCTTCGGTTTCCTCCCACACTCCAAAGACGTGCAGGTATGTTGGTTAATTGGCTTAGTAAATGTAAAAATTCTCCCCCGTAAGTATCGGATAGTGTTAACGTGCGGGAAACGCTGGTCGGCGCGGACACGGTGGGCTGAAAGGGCGTGTTTCTACGCTGTAAATCTAAACTAAACTTGGATAGGCAGCGTTTCAGGTTGGGACCCTTCTTCAGACTGATTGCAGTAAGGGGGAGAAAGGTGGAAGAGAGGTGTCGGCAAGATAAAGTCTGGCAAGCGATAGGTTAATACGGGGGATTGGACGGGGGGGGGGGGGGGGGGGGGGGGGGGGGGGGAGAGGTGGAAAGAGGGGCTAGTTTAGCAAATAGTTGGTCCAACGGCAGAAGTGAAAAGACAAAACTGCGAGATAAGCTGAGACGAATAAAAACTTCAACTAATTAGGTCTTGCTTTAATCCCAGCAGCCACTATTCCTCTCCACGGAAAGAATTAAAGTCACTATTCCTCTGCTAAACTCAACCCAGTGCGAGTCATTAGATGCCAGTACTGGGGAATCTCTCCATTGCTGAACTCCACCACATGACCAAAATAGAAGCAACATTATAGAAATGCTTGCAAACAGCTGTCAGCATGTTCAGGATTTCCAACTTTTTGGTTTAAAAACCACGGCCACAGTAATACCAGACATCATGGCACTGACACAGGGCGATGCCAGCAGGATCTCAGGTCATTAATTGATTCCTTTACCTTAAAAGTCTATAAATTCTGCAAAGTATAATCACCCCAATAGAATTTTCAATTAATTCCTTGATTCAGGTAAATAAATATAAATTGATCTGAAGTACAGAACGTCACGGTGGTGCAGCGGTAGAGTTGCTGCCTTACAGCAGCAGAGACCTGGGTTTGATTCTGACTACAGGCGCTGTCTGTACAGAGTTTCTATGTTCTCCCCGTGACCGCGTGGGTTTTCTCCAGGCTGTATCTCTAAACTAAACCACATCAAGAAAGAGCTGGATTTTTCCCTGATACATTCTACTTCATCAATTCTCTCCCTTCTACTTAATCAATTCTCTCCCTATGTCACTTCAAGCAACAAAAGCTTTTCACTCTGCCTAGGTACACGTGACAATAAACTAAACTAAACTGGTCCAATTTAAGCTCTTTGTTATCGTTGTTGTTCATCATCATTTTAAATTGCATTTCATTCTTCTTTTACAGAGCATACATTTTATTTAAGGTAGACAAAAATGCTGGTGAAACTCAGTGGGTGAGGCAGGATCTATGGAGAGAATAAATTGCCTCCACCTCCATAGATGCTGCTTCACCCGTTGAGTTTCTCCAACATTTTTGTCTACCTTTGATTTTTCCAGCATCTGCAGTTTTTTCTTATCCATTTTACTTATATCTGTTGCACTATTCAAAATTCAATTAGGCCACAATCCTTGCCTATTATTTACTTTGAAGATTATTTAATTTAATTTACCTTCGACTTCAGAAAGTCCAATTCAAGTTAGTAATGTTGACAAATATATTCTACTCCTGATGATTCAATATTAATATCTTCTGAAGTAACATTGAAATGAAAATATAGCTTGTTCACTGACGATATAATATTTACTTAATGTAGAAGGTTGTGTAGCTTGTAGGATGTGTAGTCATAGTAGCCATGCCTACTATGTTCTGTTGTGCTGAAGCAAAGCAAGAATTTCATTGTCCTATCAGGGACACATGACAATAAACTCTCTTGAATCTTGAATTTTGAATAGTGTAGCGAGAACTGCAAGAGCTAGTTTACACCGAAGATAGACACAAAAAACTGCGGGCCAGGCAGCAACTCTGGAGAGAAGAAAAGCGTGATGTTTCGGGTCGAGTCTGAAGAAGGGTCTCGACCAAAACATCACCCAGTCCTTCTCTCCTGATATGCCTCCTGTCCTGCAGAATTATTCTGGCACTTTGCATCCATCTTCTCTTTTTTAATCACAGGATGTGGGTGATTCTGGTAAAGGCAGGTTTGTTGTCAACCTAAAATTGCTCAAGAGGACAATTAGAAGCAAACCACTTTGTTGTGGGAATTCACAACTACTCCAAATTAGGTGGGAATGGAAGATTTTTTTCTCTAACCATCGTGAGTCATGGAGTCAAAGAGCATGGAAACAGGCCCTTTGGCCCAACTTGCCACACCGACCCATCTACAGTTGTCTAACCTGCCTGCATTTGGCCCATATCCCTCTAAATCTAGCCTATCCATGTACCTGTCTAAATGTTTCTCCCTGCCTCCCAGATAACCTCCTGCAGCTCGTTGCATACACCAACCATCCTGTGTGTAAAAAATATTGCCCTTCAGGTTCCTATTAAATATTTCCCCGCCTCACGTTAAACAAATGCCCTCTGGTTCTTGATTCCCTTACTCTGAGTACAAGACAGTGCATTTAGCCTCTTATCCAAATGAGAAACCCAGCAACTTTTTGAATGCCAATTCAATAACTCAAGCTCATAATTACAAATCCCTACCAGATTTATTTGATTCATGAAAATTAAATACCCCATCTGTGATGGTGAGATGGGAACTCGCGTCTCTGGTTCATTAGCCCCTGCCTCCAGATTAATGGACCAGCAACTTAAATGGATGCATTGATATGTTTCATCGGCATATTTACCGCATGAGTTATAACAGAAAATATTAGAAATACTCAACAGATGAGGCAGCATCTATAGAGAAAAATAAAATTAATGTTTCATGTCCAAGGCTTTTGAACAGAACAATATGGTTTTAGTTTAAGGCTATTGTATGTTCCCTTTGTTGAGTATTTTTTATTGAACATTAAATGCTTCACTGTGAACAGGTGAGGGTCTGTACTAAAATTGTATAAAAAATACTTTGAATGCTTAGGAGTTTTTATACTCTACTAGTTACAAAGGCCATGAAGCATCTCAACATGAAAATGAGGTTTTCAATCTAAAGTTGTCCCAGTGATGACTTCCAGTGTCTTTATTACTCTTAAATAGTTTTTTCCCCTCACAGAAAATCCAGTTAATTTTGGACTCTGATGATGATAGAAATTTTGAAGGTTGAGGACCTATGGTAAAATATTAAATTAATTTTCTCTTCCACTTTCAAGATTTTCCTTAATGATGTGCCCATTTCCCCGCTATTTGATCTTTGTTTTCTCTCAATAGTTATTGTCAAGATGTAAATTATTTTATTTTTTGGGAATAGCTCTCTGGATCTTGGTTTTTACCACGGCTCACAAATAAAGAAAAGTTTTGCTTTACTTTTGGCTTATCGCATTCATGAGAACAACTTTTACAGTCAGAAGACAATGGGAGTAGCCCCAGGAGCCACTTAGCCACTGAAAATATATTAGTTGAAAAGATGTTAATGCTGTCATCGCTAGGACAGGAACGCACTATAGTGTGATAAACAACAGGAGTAAAAATGAAACATCCATCTTCAGCTAACTGCACAATTTATTCTGTACCCCGCGGAATTAAGGGAAAATGCGTGCATTTGGTAATATCACCTCTTATAAAAGTGCTAATCACATGTCGCAAACCTTGTGCACAGTTCCACGTTGTTCTCCCGTCAAATTCCCAACTAGCACTTAGAATTTCTGGCTGATAATTTTCCCATGGCTGCAATGTTCTTTGAGGTTTCCTTTTTATTTACGGGCTTTCAATAAAATCCCACCCAATTGGAAATACACCTTTCTCAGAAGTCTTGGGAAAGATTTGCAATCGTATGCTGACACACGGCGGTAGGAGGGAGGGTTGGAGTCAAGGAAGCACAGTGAGAGAGTTGCTGCCTTACAGTGCCAGAGACCTGGGTTTGTTCCTGACTGTGGATGCTGTCTATACCGAGTGTGTACGTTCTCCCCGTTTTCAGTCCTAGAAAGCATTAATGTCGCCAAATAAGGATGAAAAACTGCCACCTCTCACTGCTGTGTCTCTTCTGCACTTCTTTTGACTTCGGTCATAGAAACATAGAAAATAGGTGCGGGAGTAGGCCATTCGGCCCTTCGAGCCAGCACCGCCATTCAATATGATCATGGCTGATCATCCAACTCAGTATCCTGTACCTGCCTTCTCTCCATACCCCCTGATCCCTTTAGCCACAAGGGCCACATCTAACTCCCTCTTAAATATAGCCAATGAACTGGCCTCAACTACATTCTGTGGCAGAGAATTCCAGAGATTCACCACTCTCTGTGTAAAAAATGTTTTTCTCATCTCTGTCCTAAAAGATTTGCCCTTTATCCTTAAACTGTGACCCCTTGTTCTGGACTTCCCCAATATCGGGAACAATTTTCCTGCATCTAGCCTGTCCAACCCCTTAAGAATTTTGTAAGTTTCTATAAGATCCCCCCCTCAATCTTCTAAATTCTAGCGAGTACAAGTCGAGTCTATCCGGTCTTTCTTCATATGAAAGTCCTGACATCCCAGGAATCAGTCTGGTCAACCTTCTCTGTACTCCCTCTGCGGCAAGAAAGTCCTTCCTCAGATTAGGAGACCAAAACTGTACGCAATACTCCAGGTGTGGTCTCACCAAGACCCTGCAATAGAACCTCCCTGCTCCTATACTCAAATCCTTTTGCTATGAATGCTAACATACCATTCGCTTTCTTCACTGCCTGCTGCACATCTGGGCTGCCAGAATCAGGGACAATAAGATCATAAAATTTGCGGATGACACAACAGTGGTGGGACTCATCAGCGGAGATGAATCAATGCACAGGGAGGAAGTAAAACAACTAGTGGACTGGTGCGGCAAAAATAATCTAGAATTAAATATCGACAAAAGGAAGGAGATGGTTTTCGACTTCAGGAGGGCGCAGCCAAAGCATACACCCCTCAACATCAGTGGCACTACAGTGGAGAGAGTGGAGAGCATAAAGTTCCTCGGTGTGCAAATTACAGACAGCCTCACTTGGTCCAGGAACACCACTGGGACCGTCAAACGGGCCCATCAGCGACTACACTTCCTGAGGAAACTAAAACAGGCCTCAATCCCCACCAACATCCTCAGGTCTTTCTACAGGGGTACGGTGGAGTCTGTACTCGCGTACTGCATAAATACGTGGTACTCCACCTGCAACTGCTCGGACAGGAAGGCTCTGCAGCGGGTAGTGAGGGGATCAGAGAGGATCATTGGCGTCTCCCTACCCTCGGAGAACTGTTCCAGAGCCGCTGTCTGAAAAAAGCTCAGAGAATTGCTAAGGACAAACTGCACCCCCTCCACATACACCTGGATCTCCTGCATCAGGCAAGAGATATCGAAGCATCAAAGCCCGGACTACAAGACTGCTAAACAGCTTCCTACCACAGGCTGTGAGGCTGCTAAACAGTCACTCTGTACTCACAGTCACTTGATTCTGCGGCTGGCACGGACACTTTAATAACTGGCACTGGCCACTCAAATCAGCTGCCCCGGACATTTTTATGATTGGTTTATTGTATTTTAACATTGTGTTTTATATGCTTTTAACTATTTATACTGTTCTATCAGGGACTGGATTGTTTTTAGTGTTATTATGTGTGAAATTTTTTTAAGTTCATGTGCGATGCTCCGCTATTCCCTGGGAAACGTCTTTTCATTTTGCACTGTAACAACTGTTGCTTGCAAGATGACAATAAAGGTTGATTGATTGATTGATTGATTGATTGATTGATTGATTGATTGATTGATCAGCATGCCTACTTTCAATGATTGGTGTACCATGACACCCAGGTCTCGTTGCATCTCCCCTTTTCCTAATCGGCCACCATTTAGATAATAGTCTACTTTCCTGTTTTTTCTTTTTTCCAGCCTATCCAAGTCATCTTGCAGCCTCCTAGCATCCTCCTCACAGCTAGCACTGCCCCTCATGCCTTAAAATATAGAGTGGAACAGTCAAAATAGACACAAAATTCTGGAGTAACTCACTGGGTCAGGCAGCATCTCTGGAGAAAAGGAATAGATGATGTTGTGGATTGGAACCCTTCCTCAGACTTGTCCAGTAATGTTGAAGTGGTGAAATCTCAACGAGTCAGGTAGCATTTCTGGAGAAAAAGGATGGGTGACTTTTCGGGTCGGGATCAATCTTCAGTCACACTGGAGAATGGTCCCAACCCAAAACCTTTCTCTCCAGAGGTGCTGCCTGACCTATTGAGTTACTCCATCACTTTGTGTCTATCTTCACTATAAACCAGCATCTGCAGTTCCTTTGTCCACACTCTCCAGAGATGTTGCCTGACTCGCTGAGTTACTCCGTCACTTTGTGTCTACCTTCAGTATAAACCAGCATTTGCAGTTCCTTCCTACACATTTAGTCTGCTCTGCAGATCAGGTCGATAGTGACTGCGTTCAAAAATCAGATAATGTTGGCCATTTTATACAAGGGAATCACAAACTGATTATCCAAGTGCCACTGTGAGAACCATAACCATTAATTTATTTATATTATTGTGGAGTCCGAATTTACCCTGAGCACATTTATCAATATAATGTCCTGTGGTACTGATTCCATCAGATCCTTTTCATTCATTGCGACAAGAAACATGTTTAAAATGTAGAAATGAAGTTTATGTTTAAAATAAAACTCTCAGTAATATATAATTTGTGAAGAGTTAGCACCTCCATTAAAATAGCATTCAAAGAACTATCACATGAAAGTGTAAATTGCTTGTAAACTAATGCTTGCAACGTGTAATTTCACTCATTTAATTTTAAAAAGAACCTTTTATTGGCCAAGCAAAGTAATTAACCATGTGAAAAGTAGGACAAAAATAATCAAAATACAACTAAACAATTTGCCGAAGTTTAGCTTTTGTATCCATCGTAATAATGTAGCGATGTTACAAAACTTACCTTCAGTGGCGCTGCAGTTCTGCCACTGGCCGGGTGCGTGACTTTGGCGCCTTTGAGGGGAGGGGGGGGGGGGGCGGAAATTAAAATGCCGATTCCCTCGGGCTGCTAGCTGCTGACGAAAAATCAATCCGACTTCCGTTCCCGATTTTTTTAATTAAATCGCGGGACAATTTAATAATTTGATAAAAATAAAAGGAGACTTCTAACGCCCTCAATGCCTACACGTGATGGATCGCAAGAACAGGACAAAACAAAGAGTAAGTTGTGTATTTTACATATAATCTTGCTTCTTGGGATGGCATTCATCTAATTTTACGTTGCGAAAATGTCATTTTCATATGAACCGGCAGTGTTTTTCCTGCCAATATGGGGTTCAAATTCACCGTAAATGCAACGTTCCAATCGATCGTGTTCCGGAAAAACCCACTCACAAGATGATTTAAATTTGGACAATCATGTCATAAGAGCATATAAATCATCTATATTTTGTGTTATTGTCTACCCATAGTGAATATTTTAATACTAAATATCAGATTTGGTCCCATGTATTGTGCAAAAAAATTAAAATGTTGATTATATTGAGTGAATGTTTTTAGATTAATTAATGGGAATTAAACATTAATTTCCATCTGGCTTATGAATTCATGACAGTGAGATTTAAAAATCATGTTATATGGTGAATTCTTGCGTGAATGGGATTCGTTTGTTATTTGGATACTTAGGCTATTTAAAAAAATATCCTTTTCTTAAGAAATTGAATCTCAGGACATTGTTAATGTGAAAGTAGTGGGCAGAAAGGCGTGTCATGCGTGGTTTGAAGTGCAAAAACTTGTAGTTTACAATTGCAAAATTGAAAAGTTGGGGAAAAACAAAGTGTACAGAGTTGCTTATTGGTTACAATCTGAAGGGTATGATGATACTACTGACTATGATATGCCAACGTACCAGTTGGCAACTGATCTTCTCCATAAAGACTTGGTCGATTGCTCGAAATTGTAATGTATTTACCTATCTGTTAGGGACACAGCATATAATACAATAATATTAAATTTCTGATCTTGAGAATATCACATCTTTGAATTTTCAAGGCAGTCTGGGTGTTTATTAATAGTTCCGTCATAAAGGCCAATTTTGTAATTAGCTACAATTAGGTAATTAACTAATTATTTGCTTTAATTTCAGGTCATCCAAGTAAGATGTCTTATATTTGTTTCAGAATGCTTCAATCTATAATAACTGAAAATTTCATTCATTTCTCTTAATTTTTAAGAACATTATGGGCTTTTGACTGTCCACGATCACGGCTTTTGTGTTAAGTCGATGGAAAAGCAATAGGGAACAAGATGCTAATTTCCGAGTATGAAAATGGCCCTACTTTTTTTAATACTGAAGATATGAAAGTGAATTAGGTGTCAAATTAAACTTATTTTTATGCTTTATCTAACGGGATAAATTGCAGACTTGATTTTTACAATCTCAAAATGTTGTAATGTTGCTAAATAACGATAATTAATATATTCAATCAGATGTCAAGATGTGCCCATTCCTGGTGTTAGAGTTGTATAAACTCCCAGAGCTGACTTGTTTTCACTTACCACAGAAAGGAAAGGATAAATTAAACAAGGTACAAATGAACATGAATGAGCTTAAAAAAATAAAATGGGGTAAAATTGAACATAACATCTAAAAATCTGCACATCTAGCCTTATTTTTTCCTAAAGTGGATTTTGTGGTTGGCAGAATGTGGGCGGCACACACACATTGACCTACACACCGCGGTGGTGGGTGCCTGCAACACGCTGCCGGGGTTGGCGGTAGAGTCTTGATTTATGCTCAGTTTCAAACCCCTAGATATGTGTACTTGTGGTCATTCCAGAGTCATAACAATGGGATAACAGATAGTGGACCACAAAGTACAACACGGTGGCAGTGGTTTGTGTGATTTAGCCCTAGAAAGAAACAGAAAAACGAAAGGCCTAGAAAAATTGACGTTTTCCAGCTCAGTAAAGAACGCCAGGAATGCATCTGGACAGGGGCCACTATACATGCAAGTACCTAGTTGGACATCAACGCCGAGCTACCAATGGGACACTGCAAGCAGCTGAGGGTGGTGAGTGAAGGCCCACATCGCGCCCCAGCCCTGTGCAGGCCCGAGTTCAGAAGGCGGAGCGACCAGATAAACACGAAGGCGTGGCGACCGGAGAGACCGGCCACACACGGGGGCGCAGCGATCGGCGGGACCCAACGCTCATGGAGACGAAGATAGCCAAAAGGCTGTATTTGCTTTTAAAAATTAGAGCTTTAAAGTTAAAAGCTGCAGAAGCAGTATTGAAAACAGGTCCCGAGAATAACAGGTCTCGGGATAAGCAGAAGGTTGTTCGAGATAAGCAGAAGGCTTATCTGAAAACGACAGTTACCAAGGAAGACATAAACAAGGGATCTTGGAAAACTCAAATTTAATGATGTTTTGAATTCTAACGATAAAATATACTGAAGTATGATTGTTTACCATAGAAACTTAAAGGACCCCCCTACGATTGCGCAAGCCGTGTGTGGAACAGAAAAAATAATAATTTGTATGTGAGCCCGGACCAGCCGTGTAACAGAGCCAGAGCCAGAATGGCACGAACGGTGACATTCGTCATCAAGTCCTTGACAACAGAACAGAGTGTAACAGCAGCACCTTTACTCAACTTGCGTACTACACCGATTCATTCCAAGTTACCAGCAGAGATGATGTTTGGAAGAAAGATTCGGACACCTCTACCCACTAACCTTGACACGGACAAGACATATCCAGGACAGAAGAACTTTTAATTTTATTTAAGACAAGGGGGATGTTGTGATATTTCAAGGACTACTTTGTAATATCACAAGGACTACTTTGTTTGCCCATTTATATGTGGGAATGACATAATACGGGCAGGACACCCTGGTTCCAGATGGCCATGAAATAAACAGAGCCTTGATTTATGCTCAGCTTCAACCCCCTACATACGTTGTACTTGTGGTCATTCCAGAGTCATAACAATGATATAACAGATACCGGACCATGGAGTACAACACTTGCTTTCTCCCTCCATCCCCTCAACTTCCCAGCACTCCCACAGCCTACTGTCTCCACCTCTTCCTTTCTTCTTCCCACCCCCACATCAGTCTGAAGGGTCTCGACCCGAAACGTCACCCATTCCTTCGCTCCACAGATGCTGCCTGACCCGCTGAGTTTCTCCAGCTTTCCCCCGAAAATGTGGTTCCTAGGCCGGGTGAGGCGGCTAGCCTCAATGTCATTGGGACTTCCATGTCGATCGGTGAGTTGAATTTGCCACCTGTGTCTGGGACTCTTGGACTCTGGCCTGGATGGAGCCAACAGATCTATTCTCATAGACAACTTCCAGGGCCGCTCAGCGGATCGAATTTGCCGTCTGTATCCGGGGCTCTGGAACTCCGGCCCGGCCAGCAGATCCATTCCCATAGCCATCTTCCATGACTAACCTTGCACACCGGTGTCTCAGCATCCCGTAACACAACAGAGTCTAGAAAGGGTCTGAAACCAAGGAGGCCAGAAAATTGGTAGTGGACCTGTACCTGGGCTTCCAGCAAAAAACTACACAGGGGTCAGACTGGAATCAGCAACATTTCCATGGGATAAGCAGCCGGGGATTTTGGACCAACAGAAGATATGCCCCCAATATATTACTTTATTGAAAGATGAATCATTAACAACCTAGAACAATGTCTTGTTAGTGTTTAGTTTTAGTTTAGTTTAGTTAATTATCATCATGTGTACCGAGATAAAGTGAAAAGCTTTGTTGTTGCTTTCTAGCCAGTCAATGGAAAGACTACACGTCATTACAATTGTGCCATCCACAGTGTACAGATATAGGATAAAGGGAAGAATGTTTCGTACAAGATAAATCCAGTAAAGTCTGATTAAGGATAGTCTAAGGCTCACTCCATTTTCCTTCATCTAGTCCTTATCCCTCTAATCCTTTACTTTTCATTTATTTGTCCAACTGCCTTTTAAATGTTAATGTACCGAATTCAACTACATTACTTCACCTGGCAGCTCATTCCACACATCCATGGGAACAAATTGCCACTCAGGTCCCTTCTCCTCTCATCTTCAACCTATGCCCTCTAATTCTTGATTTTCCTACCATTGAAACAAATGACTGTCCATTCACCCTATTTATTTCCTTCATGATTTTCTACACTTCATTGCATTCACCCCTCATTCTCCTGGGCTCTAAGGAGCAAAGTCCTAATCTGCCTAACTTTTCCTGAATCCTGGCAACATCCTCGTCAATCTCCTTTGCACTCCTTCCGGCTTAATGGCATCTTCCCTACAGCAGGGTGTCCAAAACTGAACACAACACTCCAAGTGCAGCCTCGCCAAGTCAATAGGTGCAGGAGTAGGCCATTCGGCCCTTCGACCCAGCACAGCCATTCAATGTGATCATGGCTGATCACCCACACCCAGTACCCCGTTCCTGCTTTCTCCCTATATCCCTTGACTCAGCTATCTTTAAGAGCTCTACCTAACGCTCTCTTGAAAGTCTTGTAGAACTGTAACATAACATCCCAACTTCTGTGTACGATGGAACTGCAGATGCTGGTTAATACCGAAGATAGACAGAAATTGCTGGAGTAACATAGCCTGGGACTAAGGCCAGCGATGTAGCCTGACCTGCTGAGTTGCTCCAGCATTTTCTGTCTATCTTCGGTCCGATTTCTATATTTAATTCCCCGACTGATGATTGTCAAAGTGCCAAAAGCCTTCTACACCTGCAGCTTATGCCCCTGTCCCACTTAGGAAACCTGAACAAAACCTCTGGAGACTTTGCACCCCACCCAAGGTTTCCGTGCAGTTCCCAGAGGTTGCAGGTGGATGCAGGTAGTGGAAGCAGGTGGGGAGACTGACAAAAACCTCCGGGAACCACACGAAAACCTTGGGTGGGGCTCAAAGTCTCCAGAGGTTTCTGTTCAGGTTTCCTAAGTGGGACAGGGGCATAAGCTGCAGGTGTAGATGCACAGAGCCTTTTGCCCAAAATTGAGGACCAGAGGACATAGGTTCAAGGTAAAGGGGATAAGATTTAATAGGAATCCAAAGGGTACCTTTTTCCACACAAAGGATGGTGGGTGCATGGAACAAGCTGCCAGAGGAGGTAATTGAGTCCCATTGTTTAAGATACAGTTAGGCAGGTACATGGATAGGACAGGTTTGGAGGGATATGGCCAAGTGCAGGCACGTGGGACTAGTGTAGCTGGGACATTGTTGGCCGGTGTGGGCGAGTTGGGCCGAAGGGCCTGTTTCCACACTGTATCACTCTATAACTCTAGAAGATTAATTGACGTCAACTCAAAACCTCTTTGCCAATAAATGGTTCCCCTTCCTTAACATTTTCCTATCGCTGCTTAAAGAGCCAAGAGATGGGATAAGAATAGAAAGAGTTATGGATGGGTGCAAAGAAGTTGGTGCCCATTTTTCGTCTCGCAAAATGGGTCTTTCTCGGCACGTACTAAAATACAATCAGCAGTCCTTTGCTGTGAATGGCTGTTGCGCTTCATTTAGAAACCTCGTTCCGAAAGTAATTTACCACTCCATTTCCCATTCTCTTCCACTGCAGAAATATCCTCTTCTAAGTATAACATTTGCATACAGAGCTGTTCCCAGCATAAAATTACCTACAATTATCTGTTCTTTAATGTTCAACACAATAAATACAGCCAATCCATTGAAAGGCTTAACCTACAGACATGCTCATATCTCGGAGTTAAATACCTTTGAGTGGAATGTGTTTTCATTAATTGCTTTCCAGTGTTTTTAAACCAAAGTCAATTGCCGAGTGAATATTACATGCATTTTGTCCTGAATTGTTACTCAAAGGTTTATCAATGATGAGTCAAATGTTATTGTGGGCAGAAAACAGCATTTATCTGTAAATTATGGGGCTGAGATATCTGAGCAGCACTTGGAATCAGAATGAAACAGATTTGTGTCATGTTGGTGTCAAGCAAAATTGCATCAACATTTGCATTTCATGCCCCATTTCAGCAGTTCTCAGAACCTACCAGAGCTACTCCATTCATTGACAGCTCGCTCAGGAGGAGGAAAAGTAAGAAACTGGCCTCAGGTAATGAGCAAAGGGAACCAGATAATCTATGTGTACTTGCAGGAAGAGCAACTTGTAGGAATACAGCCAACATTTTGTTTTTAATCAAGAATACAGAGTGAATGAACAAAATATCAAAACCGTGGTCCAGCTGCCTCACACACCGCAAGACAACCGGACTCAATCTTGACCTCATGTGCTGTCTGTGTGGAGTTTGCATGTTCTCCCAGTGACTGGGTGGGTTTGTTTCGCGTTTCCTGGTTTCCTCCCACATCCCAAAGATTTGCTAGTCAATTGGCCTCTGTAAATTGCCCCTAGTGTGTAAGGAGCGGACGAGAATTGGGATAAACTCTATTGAATTAGTCTAAATGGGTGATCAATGGTCATTGTCGAATCAGTGGCCAAAGAGCCCACGTCCATGATGCAAATCTAAACTAACTGCTCTGAAATGAGAGAGAGGTATTCATTTGCTGCAAATAACTATATCCTCGGCTGCCAATCCGTGCAACAAGACAAGTTATTTTTCCTTCCAATTCACTCCCTTTTTTAAAAAATGTGGATTAGTTCCAGTTTTCTTTTCCAGTGAAGGATCGTTCCCAGATGATCTACATTTCACAGTGAATGGATGAAGGCAGCTGGACCAGACAGTGCTGCAGCAATTGAAACCAGAGGTACCAGAGGTATGGAAGAAGGTTTCACAAGCAGATGGTCTGGGATAGAGGAGAGCCAAGTGATGCTGCACATGAAAGTAAGCAATCATTTGTAACAACCACAATGAGGATGGGATTGTAAAATAAGCAGTTTGCAGTGGTAACAAATACCTCAGCCAACTTGATCAGTGGTGGGGCAGGGGAATGTTGCTCAGTAGCAAGGAGGACAAGGTCACAGCAGGACCAAATCGGTGGCTTCTGGTTGACTATTGCTCAAATAAGTGTCACGCAGAATAGAAACTGTGTATTTGGCTCGCGACAACCATCTTCTGCACAAATCCAGCTTGTATCCAAATCAGCATCCCCCCACTCCCATCCGCTGATTCTCCTTAGGGTAAGTTGCAAACGCCAATGAACCTCCCAACCAGAACATCTCTTGTAGGTGGGAGGAGAGTCACAAAAGAGAATGAACACACTTCAAAGAAGCACATAGATTTCAATGAGATCAATATTGGGGTTCAATGAAGAACTGTTCTTCAGTCCAAGGGTCTCGACCCGATGTGTCACCCATTCCTTCTCTCCAGAGATGCTGCCAGTCCCGCTGAGTTACTCCAGCACTTTGTGTTTATTTACAGCGTAAACCAGCATCTGCAGTTCCTTCCTACACACTGACCAAGCACAGACAGTTGAAGAGTTTGCAGATGAGGATTTGCGGTCAACCATGTTAATGGCAACCAGAAAAATTGACGGTTGATTCTTTGTTCACCATCTCCTTTCTGGAAAAGATGATCAAAGGCAGAGCAGCAAATATTACAAACAGGCACCGAACACTTTACACAGTCATTGCATTCTGCCAGAGCAATGCTACTCACGGTGACCTGAAGACAAGACATTATGATAAGGATATGTACAGAATGTTTCCACTAGTGGGAAAGTCTAGGACCAGAGGCCACAGCCTGAGAATTAATGGGCATACCTTTCAAAAGAAGACGAGGAGGAATTTCTTCAGTCAGGGGGTGGCATATGTGTAGAATTCATGATTACAGACAGATGTAGAGGCCAAGTCATTGGGTATTTTTAAGGTGGAGATTGAGATATTTTTGATTAGTGCGGGTGTCAGCGGTTATGGAGAAAAGGCAGGAGAATGGGGCCGAGAGGGAGAGATAGCAGCCATAATTGAATGGCGCAGTAGATATTATGGGCCGAATGGACTATTTTCTGCTCCGAGAACTGATGAACTATTATTTTCCGGGTGATAAAACGTCAAATAAGGCTTAAGAACTTACAAATCCACACTGCACCTTTCAGTGGGCGATCAAGCCGTCTCCCCTCCCTACTGTCACGATCCTTATTTTAAATTAATAAGAAAACGCTCCTAATGACCTGGCAATTTTACTGAGCAAGCAGCACAGCCATGCAAACCAGCAAGGTCTAAAGTTCATTGTGAGATTTGCATGATGCTAGAGCAGCTCAAGTTGCTCGATGTTGGAGAGCGCGATAATTGGCATCAATGCCTGTGGAGTTGGGCGGTGGAAACAGTCACAGCTGTCTGCGCCTGACCACCTTCCAAAGATGTGCCCAGTGATTCCGTGGCCCACTGAAAGTAATTGTCTAGAGCAGCTCGCGAATAATGGTCAGCAAGGCAGGTTAGCAAGGGTTAGTGGAGAAGCAATTGACAGTGGATAAAAAAAAATCTATATTTAAAATCGTCAATTTTTTTTAATAGATACTTCTGAAGGCATTCTACAGTGTGCTTATTGCAGAGCACACATTAGAAATGTGAAGGGTAACTAATTGCGATGCTTTACTTGTGGTTTCTCCAATTCTTTCTCCTGATTTAGGGAGAAATTATATAAAGTCATAGTCATACTGAGTGGAAACAGGCCCTTTGGCCAAACTTACCCACACGGACCAACATGTTCCATCTGCCTGTGTTTTGGACCATATCCCTCTAAATCTGTCCGAAGCATTGCAATAGTACCTGCCTCAACTACCTCCTCCAGCAGTTTCGTTGCAAACAACCACCAGCTCTGTGTGAATAAATCTGCTGCAGCAAGTAAGAATATCATTGTTCCTTGTCCGGGATATATGATAATTAATCTCTCGACTCTTGGACTATCACTTTCCCAGCTCTCTGGGACTCGGGGCATCATGGAGTTTGCATTTTACAGTCAACTTTACGGCTCAAAGCTCCAGACAGACGATGCCATGAATTTCCCGACAATTATCCAAACTCAGTCACCAGCATGGAGATGCCGGGGATTGAACCTGGGGCCTCACATGTGCAAAGCATGGGCTCTTCCGCTGAGCTACATCCCATGATTGCAGAGCATGCATTAGAAATTTGCAGTACAACTTCATAAATTCTAGGAGCAGAATAAGGCCATTTGGCCCGTCATGTGCATTCCGCCATTCAATCATGGCTGATCTACCTTTCCCTCTCAACCCCATTCTCCTGCCTTCGCCCCATAACCCCTAACAATACCCTTACTGATTAAGAGTCTGCCTTAAAAAAATATCCATTGACTTGACCTCCACAGCTGTCTGTGGCAATTAATTCCACAGATTCACTACCAACTAACCGTAAAGCAATACTGGAAGTTTCTCCGAATCTTCCTCCTGACTTAGAATAATGTCTATATTTCCACTTCAGTGAGTACCATGCATCTCTCCAATCCAAGGGGAAACTAAAACTCCCTTGTTTTAATCTACTCACTGCTTTCATGGAACTGATCATTTACATGATGCATTTATTTATCTCCATCAGTGGAGCAAGATTAATAATGGCCCCGATATATCTCTGATGCCCCATCACGCAAACTGCAATTACACTCATCGGTACACTAATCTCCTCACACACACACACACAAAAAGAAACATTGTCTGGAACCTGTTCAATCTCTTCCATCCAGAAAATCAAATAAGGATTATTCACTTCTTAATGTGAAAATGGAAGTTACGAAGGAAAGGATAGACTTGATATTCAGTGTACTGCTGCTAATAGTATCTGTGATTTACCTTCTGGGCTTGACTAATCTGATGATTTAGTCTCCTGGTCTAATCGCTTTCCAAATATAGCAGTCGTTCTGAAAATAGAGGAAATCCCCACGACGTGTACACATGACTGATAATAGGTGAAAATTCACAGGTGTATCCTTGCCACAAGAAACAAGACATATCTACTGCAGTAAATTAGTTCAGCTTAGAGATACAGTGTGGGAACAGGACCTTTGGCCCACCGAGTCCCCAACGACCAGCGATCACCCCCATACACCAACACTAACACTATCCTGCTCATTAGGAACAAGTTGCAGGAGCCAATTAACCTACAAACCTGCACGTCTTTGGAGCGTGGGGCAGAATCGGAGCAACTGGAGAAAACCCACAAGGTCACAGGGAGAACATATTAATGCCGTACAGACAGCACCCATAGACAGGATCGAACCCGGCTCTCTGCCACTGTATGACAGCAACACTACCGCAGTGTCACTGTCTTGCTCCTTGGTGCATAATATATTTTTTCTTTTCTATGTGCAGTTAATTCACTGAGCCTGTGCTTCCACTAGTAAACCTGGGAGAGAGCCCAGGTCAGAGGGCTGTAACACCCAGTGTCAATTAAAATAAAAATCTTTCTTACTTGTTGGATCAGCAACATTAGTACATTTAGCTTCAGAGCAGCAATTCCTGGTTATCAATGCTGAGTTTGTGAAACATAAACCAACATTTTTTTTCTTTCTTGTTGGGAGTGCATCATAGCAGACACATTCTGTTCGGTGGGATTGCCGGAAAAATTCTGGATATTACAGATTTCAAAACAGAAATTTCGCAAAGATACCAAACATTATAAACATTAATTCCAGGGAAAAATGTGAGGCTAGATAAAAAAAAGAGTAGATTAGATGGCCCTGGAAAAGAGGCCACCCACAACTGAGATAGTAGCTTCTCTCTGAGGTTTGTGGATTTTTGGAAGTATTTATCCCAAAAACACTTCGAAAATACTCAAGGCAGAGTTGGATAGATTTTTGGTCTGCAGGGGAAGCAAAGATTGTATGAAATAAGCACGTGGGGCCAAGGTCAATGTCAATTCAGCCATCATCACTTTGAATAGTACTCAGGGTACCATTGGCTTCCTAATACCTCATTGTTATACCTATGCACAGGGTTTAAATCCTCTTTTATTTTGAGAGTAAAAAAGGTAATTAGCTGATGTTAATCTCTTCATCCACATCAGATAGAGGCAGCATAGTAGCACAGCTGGTAGTAGTGCTGCCTCACAGCGCTAGAGACCCAGGATAGACCCTGACTTTGGGTGCTGTCTATGTGGAGTTTGCACATTCTCCCTGCAACCACATGGGTTTCCTCCAGGTGCTCCGGTTTCCTCCCACATCCCAAAGAGGTGCAGGTTGGCAGGCTAATGGACCTCCGTAATACTGCCGCTCATGTGCTGGGAAGGGATAGCATAGAACTAGTGCGAATGGGTGATCGATGGTCGGCATGACCTCAGTGGGCCAAAAGGCCTGTTTCAATGCTGTATCTTTAGACTTAAACCACACTATCAGATCACGAGCTTATGTCTGTTTGCTTAAATCTGTGTATCCAAAATGGCTATTGCAATGCAATTATAAAGCAATTATTTAGTGCCTTTAAGGACAGCAAAACTCTTTCACTGCTTTTCACTGCTTTTTGGGCAAAGTGGGGTATTGCACTTTGGAAGGTCACATGCATGGGGAAAGCACATAGCTAATGGAAAGACCCTTAACAGCATTAATGTACAGAGAATCCTGGGGTCTAAAATTACAACTCCCTGAAAGTAGCACATAAGTAGATAGTGGTAAAGTAGGCTTATGGTATGCTGGCTTTCATACATTCATTCAGGGCCTGTTCCTGCGCTGTACTGATCTATGTCTGAAGGGTCTTGATCCGAAACATCAGCCATTCCTTCTCTCCAGAGATGCTGCCTTGTCCCACTGAGTTACTCCAGCTTTTTCTGTCTATGTTGTGTTTAAACCAGCATCTGCAGTTCCTTCCTACACACCGATCTATGTTTTGTCTAGTTGTTTAGTGCCAGGTGAACCGAGGTACAGTGAAAAGCTTTTTTGTTGCGTGCTGTCTAGTTAGCAGAAAGATTATACACGATTACAATCAAGCGGTCCACTGTGTACAGATACCGGATAAAGAGAATAACATATAGTGCAAGATAAAGTCCAGTAAAGTATGATTAATAAATTAATGTCAAATTACCAATAATTGGCAATTAGCTTGGTAATCGAGGCCCACCTTCACGCCGGGTCCCCTTAGTTCTCCGCAATGGGACCCATCCACCTTGGCCCCCAGGGACTCATAGCCTTCAGTACTAAAGCAATTAAATGCTCAAGTGGCCCAGAGTAGGGCGGTGATTATAGATCGGTTGGTTACAGGGAAATGTGAGACCATCAGGGGATGAAAGCGTGAAAATCAAGGAGTTGCTTCGACGGATATTAATCCACATGGGTCCACATGCAGATGTAATTGATGGCCAGAACTTAATGTTGATGAACATTCGGCTAATAGAGGTTGGACTATCCAAGCTTAATAGATTAAGTTAATACGGCCAATGGTACAGGTTGCCAGCAACCCCCAACTATATTTGGCTTATTTATTACATTTTTTTTTAGTCTGAACATTGTTGAATAAAAAAACATTTATTGTTTAGGAGATCTAAAATTTGAAGGTTAATAGGCTTGGTATAAATGCAAAAGAAAATTGTCCCTCGTGTGTGTAGGATAATGTTAGTGGGGATTGCTGGTAGGTGCAGACATGGTGTGCCGAAGGGCCTGTTTCCAAGCCGTATCTCTAAACTAAACTGAAATGAGAGGATCCTGGATCCTGTGATGTGCTTTACTGTCCCACATCTGTGTTCAAGAAGGAAATGCAGATGCTGCAGTTAAACAGAAGAGAGACACAAAACGTCACCTATTCCTTTTCTCCAGAGATGCTGTCTGACCCACTGAGTTACTCTAGCCTTCTGTGTCCACTTAGTTCCAATATGAAAAATAATCCACTTTTAAAAGACAACTTTGAAAAAACAGTTTTCAAGACTGAGAAAAAAAAATGGACAATATTTGTTTTTGAAAGTAAAATTAAAAAATCTTGGAATAAGTTGTTCAGTTTATACAGAATCAGATATTCTCTGATCAAATGAAGAAATTCAGATGCAGAGCATTTATGAAATTTAATTTAAAACACAACCCATATATTACGCATCTCATATTGAATTGCAAGTCAATGGCAAACATTAAGGCGGCAGGCATAATTTATATTATATTAAGTAGACAATTACTGTTATCTGCATATTATAGGACTTGAAACTTTAGCAGTCGGATTGCACAATTACAGTGATAAAGAAATGAGTACAGATAGGCAGCATTTATCTTTGTCTGGAGAAAATGAACTCTTTCTTTAATAATGTTAAATACAAATCACGATGGCTGTAATTAAGCAATGAAAAAGTGAAACCCCTTTTTCCACATTGCTGTTCAGTACATGGCAACTATGTTCAGGGAATTGTATGCAATGTGGCCTATTGCGGTTCTGCTTAATCCTTAATCTCTCTGGAAGAGTTATCAGAGGTATATACCTTGAGAATTTTGCAGCAATTATGTAAAATGTCACATAGGGACATAACCCTTGAATATAACTAGACTGAAAAAGACTTCAATAAACAAAGTTATCGTATCAACGTCACTATTTTCATGACTGGTTTTTGCTTTATTTTTTTTTTTTAATAAAGCAATGTCATGCATGTAGCGTTACATTACTGACAATACTTGTTAGAACAATTGTCAGGTAACAATGCTGGATATATTTGCAACATGATATGGATTATTAATTAAAAAACGTTGATGCAAACCTTTGATGCAATGCGACATGGATCCGGCAAACAAGCTCATAAACCTCCTTTAGACACTCGCCAGAGCCAGCACATCCTTCCTTAGACACGAGGCCCAAAATTGCTCACAATACTCCAAATGCAGTCTGACCAAATTCGCCGATAATGCCACCATTGTTGTACAATTCACAGGTAATGATGAGTCAGCATACACGAGAGCAATTGAAAATCTGATTGAATGGTGGCAGAATTACAATCTTGCTCTCAACGTCAACAAGACCAAAGAGCTAATTTCTGACCACAGAGTCAAGAGTGTTTTATTGTAATAAGCCCCAGATAGGACAATGAAATTCTTGCTTGCTGCAGCACAACAGAATATGTAAACATGGCACATAACGGGAGAAAAATGTTTCAGTAGCTTATTTGGTGTCATGTTTAATAGCCTGGTGGCTGTGGGGAAGTAGCTCTTCCTGAATCTGGACATTACAGTTTTCAGGCTCCTGTACCTTCTTCTCAATGGCAATGGTGAAATGAGTGTATGGCCGGGATGGTGTGGGTCTTTGATGATGCTGGCTGCCTTTTTGAAGCAGTGACTTTGATAGATCCCTTTGACGGTGGGGAGGTCAGAGCCGGTGATGGACTGGGCAGTGGTCACAACTTTGATTCTTTTCCACTTCTGGACGTTCAAGTTGCCGAACCAGGCCATGACGCAACCAGTCAGTATGCTCTCTACTGTGCACCTGTAGAAGTTCAAGAGAATTCTCTTTGACATACCGACTCTCCGTAGTCTTCTCAGGCAGAGGCGTTGATGTGCCTTCTTTATAATTGCATCAGTGTGCTGGGTCCAGGAAAGATTTTTGGATATATGCACGCCCAGGAATTTGATGTTTTGACCTCTCCACCATCGAACCATTGATATAAACAGAATTGTGGATCCTCATCCTTCCCCTTCCAAGTCGATAATCAGTTCCTTGGTTTTACTGATGTTGAGAGCCAGGTTGTTGTGCTGGCATCAATTGGTCAAGGTCTCACTTCTATACTCTGACTCATCACCATCTGTAATTTGTTCAACAACAGAAGGGGAAATCCAATGTACAATCCGTCTCCGTCGATGGGTTGGGAGTTTAGTTTCCAAGCTCAATACTTGTGAACCTGAGAAAATGTTTCAAAGTGGTACGAGCATTGCATTTGTTTGGTTACATCTATAATATCACCGACAACTCTGCATCAGCTCAACTAATGGTGGGCAGCGCGACTCGCATCGCAGCAGCCTCTGCAGTCCGTCTGTCATTTTATTATTTTCCGTCTCGTTTTAATGTAGTTTTTATTTTATTGTTTTGACGGGGTATGTGTGTGGGGGGCGGCGGTGGGGAAACTTTAAAATCTTTTCTTTGTCAGGTCTCCGTTGTCGTTGGGGCTGCAACGTGGAGCGGCCTCCAGCAGGAACGACCTGGGGCTCGAGTCGCGGAGCTGTGGACACGTACCATCACGAAGCTGGCCGAGTCCGGAGCGGGTGGAGCGGTGGTGGCGTGCTGCTGTGACCCGACCACCGGAGATTCGGAGGCTCCAACCGCAGGTCTGGCAGACAGGAACACCGGGAGCCCGCGGGTCCCTGCTGGGAGACCGCTTTTCGGGGCGTGCAGGGGAGAGATATGTTTTTGCCTTCCATCACAGTGAGGAGGAGATGCGCTGGGATGGATGTTTGTGTAAATTGTGTTGTGTCTTGGGTCTTTTTCTTTTTGTATGTATGACTGCAGAAACAACATTATTGTTCCATTGTATTGTATTGTAATGAATGTGAGCCTGCAGAGTCTTTGATGCATGATCAGGAATGGATTCATAGATTAAAAGGATGGGAAATGTTATCAATTCATCTTTGCATCGTGACCTTGGCACCAAACATCTGTGTCTCGGACTCAGCACCCAACATCCTCCTTGCAACTCGACTTCCTGGCCCATAAACTGCAATCAGCAAGGATAAAACATCCTGCATGATCATTCCAAACACTGGTGTCCTGCAAGGCTTTGTTCTGAGCCCTTAAACTCATGACTGTGCGGCCAGATTCTGCTCCAATTCCATTTACAAGTTTGCAAATGACACCCAGTCTAAAAGAAGGGTCACGACCCGAAACATCACCTGTTAATTTTCTCCAGAGATGCTGCTGGACCCGCTGAGTTACTCCAACATTCTGGGTCCATCCTCCACTGTTGCAGGCTGGATCTCAAACAATGACAAGATGGAACCCAAGAAGGAACTTCAAGTTCAAGTTACATTTATTGTCTCATGCACCAATTGGTACAGTGAGATTTGAGTTACCATACAGCCATATGAACTAAAACATAATACATGATAGAGTTTAACATAAACATCCCCACACAGTGGTATCAATGTTTCCCACTGTGAAGGAAGGCAATAACGTTCAGTCATCTTCCTCTTTGTTCGGGGCCTTTGAGCCCTCCGCTGTTGCTGCTACGGCGGCCCAATGTTCAAGTCCTCTCGCCAGGATGAACAGAGCTCCATCGTCTAAACCGGGGGGGGGGGGGGGGGGGGGCGAAGATGCGGCTCGGAGAAAGGAAGCACCCTTGCCCGGGAAGTGACTGGGAAACAGTTCCCCCGCTTCCCCCCCCCCCCCCCCCACCACATAAAAAAAAGACTAAGAAACCTCCAAAAACATATTTTAAGACAGACTAAAAATAACAAAAATGGTGAAAGGACGGACAAACTGCTGGCGAGGCTGCTGCGCGCGGGGCCACCCGATGACGTAGTTCCGAAGTAGACCCGAAGGAATTAGATAGCTTGGTAGCAGGGGTGTCAAACACATAACCTCTGCCTCTCCATGGCCGTAAAGCAAAGAGTGATCATCAACGTCAGGAAGCAGGATAGAATACACTCCCCAGTCTGCACAAATGGTGCTGAAATGGAGACACCTTTCAATTCCAAGGTATAAATATCAAGAACCCGTTCAAGAATCTTTGAAGCAGTTAAGGACTCACTTTATTTTTCAATTCATTATCTATTTCTTGGCTTATATTATTTGAAAATTAGTTAGAACAATTATACATAGGACATTCTTTAGTTTCTTAAAATACACAAAGCAATTATCTCACCATCAGATTTCAAAGTTAAGGAATTAGTTCTCTGTAAAGTTCATCAACATCAAAGACTTGGATCAAGGAGAATTTACAGAATGGTATAGAATCATGGCAATTGAACCATCATCGTTACGAGGCAACTAAACCATCACCGACATGTAGAGAGCAGTCCTGCACCACTATCTACCTCATGGGAGACCTCAGACTATCTTTGATCGGACTTTACTGGCTTTATCTTGTACTAAATATTATTCCCTTTATCCCATTATTCCCTTTATCATGTATCTGTATGGATTGCTCGAATGCATTCATATATTGTCTTTCTGCTGACTGGGTCGCACGCAACAGAAGCTTTTCATCGTACCTCGGTACACACGATGACAAACTAAACTCAACTCTGGCTTCTGCCGATGTTTACCTCCCGCTAAACCTCTTCCCAACTTCATCTCTGCCTTTCAACAGATGAGCCATTGACTGCTAAGAAAAGGAATGTTAACAAATATAATTTCATGATTATATAAATTCCACGCCGCAAGAGTAAATCTATGATAACTTATTGCAAATTATTGCGATGCATTTGTACAAGAAAGAAACGGTTTACCTTGGCATCTAGAATCGTCCATTGTGATTCCCAGTGATTTTAATTATTATTACCCCGCACAGCTTTCATTGCTAAGGTATCAGCTGACCTTGCTCCAGTTCTTGCAACTGTACTCCTGAGAGTTGTGAATTAATCTCTTTAGTGGAAGATGGTGAAGTTAATCTGTCTCTCAATGGAGTTCCTTTATTGAAGGATATTTGTTCTGCCTTCAATGTTCTCTTGGAGATACCAAGGTTATTTGATTCTTTTTCCACAATCCAATTTTACTAGTACCATTTTTAAATTACCATGTTATTTTCCTGCATCTTCCTCAGAAAAGTTTAGTTTAGAGATACAGCACGGAAACAGGTGCTTCAGCCCACCGAGTCCACACCAACTCGGTGGTCCCCGCACACTTACGCTGCCCTACACACATGAGAGACAATCTTATAATTTTACCAAGCCAGTTAACCTACAAACCTGTACAACTTTGAGTGTGGGAGGAAAGCGGAGATCCTGGTAGGTCACGGGGAGAACGTACAAACTCCATACAGACAGCACCCGCAGTCAGGAATGAACCCAGGCCCAGTGCCGTCCAATGCTCACCGTATGTTAATCTACTCATCCCTGGGATCATTCTCGTAAATGTCCGCTGGACCCTCTCAAGAGCCAGCACATCCTTCCTCAGATAAGAGGCCCAAAATTGCTCACAATACTCCAAATGCGGCCTAACCAAATTCACCGATAACATCACCATTGTTGGATAATTCACAGGTAATGATGAGTCAGTGTTTATGAGAGAGACAGAAAATCTGATTGTTATTCTGGCACCATTCATTCAATCTTGCCCTCAACATCCGCGATACCAAAGAGCTAATTTTTGACTACAAAAGGGAAAAGCCAATGTACAGCCCGGCTTCATCGATGGGTCGGGAATCTAGTTTAGTTTGTTTAGAGATACCGCGCGCAAACAGGCCCATCGAGTCCGCACCGACCAGACATCCCCGCACATTAACACTAGTCGAAATGCACCAGGGACAAATTACACCAACATCAAGCCAATTAACCTCCAAACTTTGGAGCCTTTGGAACGTGGGAGAAAACCAGAGATCTCAGAGAAAATCCATGCGGTCATGAGGAGAAAGTACAAACTCCATACAGACAGCACCCCTAGCTGGGATCGAACCTGGGTCTCCGGATCTGCAAGGCAGCAATTCTACCGCTGTGCCACTGTGTTGAGAGTCAACTGGTTCCTGGGCGTGCGTATCTCTGAAGATCTATCCTGGGTCTAGCAGATTGATGCAATAATAAAGAAAGCCCATAAACAACTCTATTTCCTTAGAAGATTAAGGGTATGTTGATGAACACTCTCTTGAACTGACCATCAGTGCACCTTAAAAGCATATTGACTGGTAGCCTCATGGCCTGGTTTGTCAACTCAAATGCCCAGAATGAAGATTACAGAAAGTGGTAGACATTGCCCTGTCCATCACATGCTGCCTGGCCCGCTGAATTACTCCAGCATTTTGTCTATTTTTGTAAACAAAACATCGGCAGTTCCTTGTTTCTCCAAAATCTAATCGAAATAATGAATTTTAAGTTAACTTTTGAAATTCCATGGTGTTTTTTTCTCTCTCATTTATTCCTACACACATGTGCACAAACTAACTTAACAAACGTAAAGAATAATTGAGTCCTAGAGTACAGAAGCAGGCCTATGCCGATCAAAATGCACCATCGACACTAAACCCGACTGGCTGTGTTTGGCCCATTTCCCTCTAAACCTTTCCTATCCTCGTACCTGTCCAAGTGCATCTTAAAGTGTTGGATAGGTAAATGGAGATCAAAATGTAACTTTTTTTGTGCATATATATTTGGTCAGTATTTTGATCTTTAAACTTTATTCTCACTAAAGTAAGTTATTGGACTTACGTCCATGTAACCATGGCAATTAATTGCTCAGATCTCCACCACAGATATTGTTTGCTTGAAGCCTTATTTATATTACATTTTGTTTTCCATTCAAGAAGAATATGGAGCCACTTCATTGAAATGCTCCAAGGGAACTTCCAAGTCAATATTAGTCTCGAGTCACTGCAACCTGGGGTCCCATTCAAATCATTGAAATCTGCCTCAAGTTGGTAACGCTTTAAACAAAATGAGATCTGCCAACTTAAGGCTTTGTGCCGAAGCACAATTGGGATTGTTGAAACGACAGACAGAAGCGCCAGGCTATGACAGAAAATGATGAATATTTTTGTAAATTGGCAGTTTGTTAAAAATCTGAAATAAACAGGAAAAACACTCAGTAAAGGGGCTGTCCCACTGCGGCGACCAAACACACAAGTTAAGAAGAGTGTCTTCGACCTTCAAGCTCGAGGGCACTCGCCTGGAAAACCTCGAGCTGGATCAACCGACCGCACACACACACACACATTGCATAGGCGGGCGCCAGGAAAAGCGGGGGAACGCTGTCTGAAATCCACACTAACGATGAACAGGAAGGTAAAAGACAGCTGCACAGTGTACAGTAAGTCCTTTAGAGAGCATGGAGGGGGGGGGGGGGGGGGGGGGGGGGGGGAGGGGGGGGAGAGAGGAGGGAGTGGAGCCACTATTTAAGTATAATAGTTTAGCAGGCATTTTACCTATTGGTCGGTTTTCTTTGGTCCTGAAAACTCCAATGAGCCAATCAAAATGCCCCGGTCAGCAAAGAAGACTGCCTACGGCTGCCCTCAACTGCCTGTAACTAAATAGCAACCCCACACCACAACGAGTTAAAAAGAACCATGCTGACCAAAATTTACTCGCGGAAATGTTTTCAACATGCTGAAAATTTTTCTGCAACTTAGCCGAGGCTGTGAGTATTCAAGAACTTCCCTCGAGCATGAAGGAGAGTTCCAGTGACCTCATAGGACCTCCTAGGACCACGTGTCGACCATGCTGTGAGTTCGAGTCGAAGGCAAACTCTTCTTAACTCGCAGATTATGTCCCCGCAGTGGGGCAGCCCCTTTAGTCAGGCAGCATCCGTAGAAAGAGAAACAAAGTTAATGTTAAGGACTGGGGTAGTGCGTAGTTTCAGGGAATATTTGGCCCATTGGGGGAGAAGAAGTTATTGGGAGGCCATTACGATGCTGCCTGATATTTTTAATCTTCTGGATGAATAAAAAACATCCCGGAAACATATCAGAATTTTTCAGGAACTGTGTACAACTAAAACCAATGCATATGGAAAGCTGTGATATTAAAGTGGAAGAATTTCTGAATTGAAAAATGGAGAACAGGAATATATTAATTTGAGTAGGAAGGAAGTGCAGATGCTGGTTCAGACTGAAGATAGACACAAAATGCTGGAGTAACTCAACGGGACAGGCAGCATCTCTGGAGAGAAGGAATGGGTGACGTTTCAGGTCAAGACCCTTCTTTAGACTTAAGACTTGAGATGTAATTTGAAATTACTTTGAACTACTTGATTATAAAACCTGTCAAGTAATTTTACAAAATAATATTTGAACTAATGCAATATTTGCATATTGAAAAGATTACGAAAAACGATAGACAGATTAGTGAAAATGGTTAGGCTTAGCACATAGAAGATTGGCAAGTTTTAACATACAAACCTTTATATTAAGAATTATATCAGCTTAAACATAACAAAAAATGTTTGGTGCAACCACAATGGAAAGGAATCGGATATTTAAGTTGTGTTATTTTTGAGCAAAACTTGCAGGCAAAACTAACCGTCAAAACATTTTAACATCAGATTAAAGAGAGACCAAGTAAAACGTGTATCATCTAAATTAAGTGATCTCCATCCAAATCCAGCCACACCAACATTACTGTGGTTATCTTGGTTGGTTTGGATGAGTTGGACCAAAGGGCCAGTTTCCCTGCCTCATGATGTGGACTTCTTTAATAGCCTCAGGAAATTGAGAACTTGTCTCGATTTCCAATCTACATACGAAATTGAGTCTTTCGATGAAATACTGTCACAAGTCACTTCCTAATGGGAATGGGCTGCAGCTCAAAACGACCACTAATTGGAGCCAAATTGGCAATCATGTTCAATGATGCTACCAGCTTGCTGGTGTGGGAAATTAAAATTTATCATCCCAATGAAGATTATTACGAATAGTTTGACTTTAACTAGCTCCCATTCCACTGGAAACGGTTGGTGATACTGGGGTGCTTAAAATAAAAGCTGCAACACCTTCAGTATTACTATCACTGATCTTAATGAAGATAATAACTTTAAAAAAAAAAAATCATCCTTAAAGTGTCCTTGAAAGTCAGTATCGGCTCTTGGATCGAATTACAGGGCGCTCTTTTAGAAAGGAGGTGAGAAGTAACTTCTTTAATCTGTGGAACTCATTGCCACACAGGGCTGTGGAGGCCAAGTCAGTGGATATTTTTAAGGCAGAGATAGACAAATTCTTGATTAGAACGGGTGTCAAAGGTTATGGGGAGAAGGGATTAGAACGGGTGTCAATGGTTTTGGGGAGAAGGCAGGAAAATGGGATTAGGAGGCAGAGATCAGCCATGATTGAATGGCAGAGTAGACTCGATGGGCCGAATGGCCCAAGTCTACTCCTATAACTTGTGAAACCATGGCTTTGGTGGAATGGTTTGCGATTTGAGCCGACCGTCTTATTGTACTCTTTAATATCTGAATCTGATGGGAAGGTTGCCTGAAGCCTAGATAGTTAAAAATAAAGGCTTTATTTAATAATAAATGCAATTATAATATAATTACACTTAAAAAAATAACATTAACTATGCTTCACTAATTAAATTCAAAGGGAGTTTATTTTGCAATTTTCCACACATGGCACCTTAAACACAACTGTACAGATATTTTAACAATACTTGCTAGATCGCTACATTGAAACACTACTATTCAGGGCTCAGCGATAGAGTTGCTGCCTTACAGCACCAGAGACCAGGATTCAATCCCAACTGTGAGTGCTTGACTGCACGTTTCCCCCCCCCCCCCCCCCCCTTGACAAGTGGGAGTTTTCTCCGGGATCTCCAGTTTCCTCCCACACTCCAAAGATGTACAGCTTTGTAGGTTAATTGACTTGGCATAATTGTAAATTGTCCCTGGTGAGGGTGGGATAGTGTTAGTGTGCGGGGATCGCTGGTCGGCGCAGACTCGGTGGGCTGAAGGGCCGGTGTCTGTGCTATATCACTAAAACCTAACAAAAAGTTTCCCTAAAATTCTATTGATTTTTGCCTCGAGTGTGTTTGGGCAACTGGAGGAGCCATATCTAATCTCGAATCAGCACAAGAGAGGCTTTATCCTAAGAGATGGTGGGAAAAAAAAAAGATGTTTGAGAAAATATTCAGAAGCATGTGAAATAATCCACCAGCTATTTGCAGAGCCAGTGAGCAGATCAGGGACCAAATAAATATGAATTGGCGCAAAGGGAATCAAAAAGTCCTTCAAAATAAATTAATGCCGCAAATCATACAACTCATTAAAACACAAAATGATTGTCTGTATGCTGAAGGCTTCATCCCTGGAATCTTAACAGTGTCTATCTAATGCGAGTTGATACTTTTGTATTTTATGACCTACTCATACAAAATCCTATTGACATTAATTAACTTGTGATCGGCAGAGCAAAGGTATCAGTTAACACGGGGGGGGTGCTTCAGGAGGTACCAAAGCCAATGACTTGGTCATTAAAATACATTAATATCTCAACGGCACTTTATCTCACCATGGACACCTGGAATGCAAGGAAGCTCGTTGCAGCCCCAATTAAAAGATACGATTGAAGTGAATGAATTTTCCTTGACTAAAAGTTTATTTCACATTGCCATTAAGGGTGGATCGATGTGATGATGCCAAATATAGCTGCAACTATCTCCCCATCTCCATGCCAATCTGCTTATGATGAATTTCTCCAAATCCTATGCACCCGATATTCCTCCAACACCTCATTAGGTTTCGACTGTTACCTCTTTTCTTTTAGTTTGTATTTCTTCCAAGATATTTTTTCTAACTTATTACTCTTTAATAACTAATTCCAGTACTTTGTTGAACTAATAGGCCTATACTTCCATTGATTAATGGACTGACCTTTGAGAAAATAAAATTATTTTGTAATTTTCTATGCTATCTTTATTTAATTAGCAGAAAGGTAGTCACTACTGCTACCTCCACCTTTTTATTAATTGCCCTAACTATGGAAATGCATTTCCCGGAGTTCTAGTTCTAATGAATATTCAACTGTTAAGACTTTTAATGACCATCTTTTCAATGACCTCCATGATCCCTGCCTGCCAGCCATCATTAGGACAAATAAATTGTCAGCAGCTCAGACTTGTTACTGCTTAGATATATTTAAATAGGTGCATTATGTCTCCTTCCAAGATTTTGTTATGCAACATAGAAACATAGAAACATAGAAATTAGGTGCAGGAGTAGGCCATTCGACCCTTCGAGCCTGCACCGCCATTCAATATGATCATGGCTGATCATCCAACTCAGTATCCCGTACCTGCCTTCTCTCCATACCCCTGATACCCTTAGCCACAAGGGCCACATCTAACTCCCTCTTAAATATAGCCAATGAACTGGCCTCAACTACCCTCTGCGGCAGAGAGTTCCAGAGATTCACCACTCTCTGCGTGAAAAAAGTTCTTCTCATCTCGGTTTTAAAGGATTTCCCCTTTATCCTTAAGCTGTGACCCCTTGTCCTGGACTTCCCTAACATCGGGAACAATCTTCCTGCATCTAGCCTGTCCAACCCCTTAAGAATTTTGTAAGTTTCTATAAGATCCCCTCTCAATCTTCTAAATTCTAGAGTGTATAAACCAAGTCTATCCAGTCTTTCTTCATAAGACAGTCCTGACATCCCAGGAATCAGTCTGGTGAACCGTCTGTCTGCACTCCCTCTATGGCAATAATGTCCTTCCTCAGATTTGGAGACCAAAACTGTACGCAATACTCCAGGTGTGGTCTCACCAAGACCCTGTACAACTGCAGTAGAACTCTCTGCTCCTATAACAAATCCGTTTGCAATGAAGCTAACATACCATTCGCTTCCCTTTCCCCGTTTCCCTTTCCCTTTCCTTTCCCCGACTCTGTCTGAAGAAGGGTCTCAACCCAAAACGTCACCTATTCCTTTTCTGCAGAGATGCTGTCCGACCTGTTGAGTTACTCCAGCCTTTTGTGTCGATCTTCTATAAAAATTAATTTGACACTGGTCTCCTCCAAGCACACGGAGACCTGAATAGTTATTTATTCTGTAACATTTCATTGTGTAATGGAGTATTACTATTAAAACGAAACTGATCTTTTTAATGGACATTGCAGTTCTGAACAACTATGAACATTGAATTCAACAATGCTAGGTAAGCTCAAACAATCCACTCTTCCACCCCCCTTTCAAGAGTCGTCGAGACCAGTGTCAAATCAAGTACAGTGATAAATGTTTTTCACTGTACCTTGGTACAGTGACAATAAACTAAACTGCACTGATCTGAAGAGTGTTTTATTCTCATATGTCCCGAAACAATGACACCCCTTTTCCCACCCCTTTCCCCATGACTCAAACCCTATTGCCCCCCTCCACCTCCATCCTTCATCTGGCTTCACAATTCGCATCTCTTGTATCCTTCTTTTTCATGCCCCTTTATCATATCTGGCCTTTGTCCAATTATCTGCCAATTAAAAAAAGTTATTTCACCAGTGTTCACATTTTACCTGGCATGCTTTGTCCTGCCCCCCACCCCCCACTCTATTCCAGCTTTCTTCACCCCCTTGTCATCAGTCTCACGAAAGGTCCAGGCCAGAAATGTCAGCTTTCCATGTTCTCCATGGGTGCTGTCTTACCAATTGAGTTACTCCAGCACTTTGGGGTTTTTTTTTTTTTGTTTTTTTTTAAATGAGCATCTGCAGTTCCTTGTTTTTACTCCCTCTTTCCCCCCCCCCCCCCCCCCCCCCCCCCCCCCCCCCCCCCCCCCCCCCCCCCCCCCCCCCCCCCCCCCCCCCAACCCAATTAATATACTTGTATGTACACTCCTAGTGAAACCGTTTCAGGAAAATATTTTTGGCACATGGAGAAAAATACAAAATAACCCATCAAATTATAAAGAATTACATTATCATCTTTGGAAATAACAGCAGCTGCTGAAAGTACTCTGCATCTATGAACAGCGAAATACAGTCAGAGCATGGAAACAGACCATTCGGCCCAACTTGTCCATCATCATGTATTTGGCCCATGTCCTGCTGAACTTTTCGCAACCTGTTTAAAGGTCTTGTAATCGTTTTAATTGTAGCTCAATGCTCTTAAGGCGGTGGAATTGATTGTAGACTTTTGGAGAACACCCCCTCCCCTTCCATCTCTCACCAACAACACCATAGTCACATCTGTGGAGTCCTTTAAGTTCCTTGGAACCATCATCTCCAAGGACCTTATATGGGGGGCCACCATCGACTCCACAGTCAAAAAGGCACAACAGAGGATGTACTTCCTACGGCAGCTGAGGAAACACAATCTGCCACAGGCAATGATGGTTCAATTCTATACTGCCATCGTAGAGTCTGTCCTCACCTTCTCCATCATGGTCTGGTTTGGCTCGGCCACCAAGCACGACATCCGGAGGCTGCAGCAAATCCTTCGATCAGCTGAGAAGGTTGTTGGTTGCAACCTTCCCTCCATCCACAAACTGTACACTGCAAGGGCCAGGAAGCGAGCGGGCAAGATCATCTCTGACCCCTCACCCTGGCCACAAACTCTTTGAATCACTTCTCTTTGGAAGGCGACTCCGGACTGTCAAACATGAACACAGTTTTTTTTTCCCCACGAGCAGTAGCTCTATTCAACAACCAAAAATCTGCAGCATCCTTTTGCTCTGCTACTTCATTTCATAATTATAATGTTTTATTCTTAATGTTTTAATATTTAATGTTTTAATCCTAATGGTTTACTATATGTCGTGTTGTGACTTGCGAGCGGAGCACCAAGGCAAATCCCTTGTATGTGTACATACTTGGCCAATAAACATATTCATTCATTCATTCAACACAGTATCCTTTGGCAGTTCATTCCATATCTCCACCGCACAGCTTGTGGAATAAGTTGTCTTTCGCGCCCCTTTCAAATTGTTCCACTCTCACTTAGATCAATGCTGTCTAGTTTTACTCTCTCTGAAAAAAAAAGACTGACATACACTTTATCTATGACCAGCATGATTTTATGCACCTCTATAAAGTCACCCATCAACCTCCTTCCCACACGACAGGGTAAAAAAAGGCTCAGCTCATCAAACCTCCCCTTCTAACTCAAGTCCTCGTTCTGCTAACATGCCCCTGGATGTATTCTGCACTCTCTCCAGCTTAAAGAAGCACATCAGAACTCAGCTTGTATGTATTAATTTTAAAAATGGACCCAAAACTGCAAATAAAAGAATAAACCTATTGTTAAAAAAAATCAAGATTTCTCTACTATTAATAGTTCTATATGGCATTAATAGTTCTGTAATACCATAAGATTACAACCTCTGAAGTTAATTTTATCAAAACATATCCCAAATATGATTTTATTTCAGCTTTACATCAATGTTTTGAACTGGTAAAAAAATATTTTCCAGTCAATATATAGAGACTGCATCAAATATAGACAATAGCTGCAGGAGTAGGCCATTCGGCCCTTCAAGCCAGCACCGCGTATAGCAATACTTAAATTAAGGTAGTGATCAACAAGATTTGTATTTATCCATTGAGGTCATAGAATCATAGAATATGGGAATAGGCCTTTCAGCCTAATAGCCCCGTCTCACTGTACGAGTTCATTCAAGAGTTCTCCCTAGTATGCCCTGATTCGAACTCGGAGATCTACGGTAATGGCCGCTCGTAAGTACTCGGGGCTCTCGTGGACATTTTTCAACGTGTTGAAAAATCTTCACGAGTCTTCCCGAGCTTCCCAAGTACCTGCCGTTAGTGTTACAAGCCGCGAAGAGACGTCCCCGAGCTCCGATGTACCCGCTACGTTCATTCCACGTGCTTACCACGAGTTCAAATTTTCTTTTTAAACTTGGGAATGCACTTGAATTAACTCGTACAGTGGGACAGGGCTTTTACTCATCCATGCTGTTCGAGATACCTATCTAAGTTGGTCCCCATTTGCCCACATTCCTCTACACCATTCCCATCTAGGCGTCTAAATATGGATTTGAAAATCAATATCCAAAATCCAGATCACACAGCGGCAACATGAACATAATCGTAATCTATTAGCATTGGTAACAATATGATTTAACTGGTTATATCTTTTATAATCAAATATGCAGGGTTAATGGTTTCACATCAGAGTTGGACCTCTTTATATTAGACCAGGGCATTTTCATAATTCAAATGTGATTAAAATAAAATAAAATTTGTAGAAGGTAGCTGTTGCATTAATACAGATGGCAAACCATCTCTTGAACCTCCAGCAAAATGGTATTTGGCCGCTAATTAAATCCCTAAAAATTGCAATCTTATTATCATTATGTTGAGAAATTTCAGTTCACTTATAACGGGCAGCAGGGAGTACCCAGTTGCACATTTTAACCACCTCGTATCCAGAATGGCCAGGAACCCACTGGGCCCTTTGTGTTCTGACTGGAGGGAGGGGGGTCAGGACCAAGAGAGTCTGCTACTTTCGTGGAAGTGTGGGATGGATCGGAATCTAGGGTTGTGGTGCTGAGGGTGGGTGTGGTCGATCTGTGAAGCAGGTCATTGTGGTGATGTTGTCCTCTTGTGATCACATGGGTTTCCTCTGGGTGCTCTGGTTCCCTCCCACACTTTAAGTTAATTGCTTCTATAAATTGTCTCTAATGTGTATGGGGAAAATAGTTGGTTGACGTGGACATGGTGGGGCAAAGGGCGTGTTTCCATGCTGTATCTCTAAACTACACCAAACACAGCCATTTCCGGGCACGAGACTTTACCTCAGCAGGGTGCAGATTCCGACAAATTCTCAGTTGAGTTGCATACTTGAGAAGAAATAATGTAACATAGTCCCACGGCAACAAGTTCTGGCAAAGTCATCTCATCTCCTCAGCCAAACTGCAATGTCTTACATCCAAATACAACATCCCATGAGACATAGCCGACTCGTTCATCCAAAAATCATGCTGCTTATCAAATACTGAGCGTGTGCATCTTACCAGAATGGAATATTTATTTGTGAACCAATTCGTATCCCATTTTTTGTTTTCCCGCAATGGACATGTGGCTCTCTCAGCCCGATTCCAATTGTTATTCACACCGAATATAAATCTGTATATATTTAGTTTATTGTCACATGTACCAAGGTCCAGGGAAAAGCTTGTTGCCTGCGATCCTGCCAGCGGAAAGATAAAGTACTTTAACATTTGAGCCCTCCACAGTGTACATACAGATACAGGAAAAAGAGAATAGAGTATAGTGCAAGATAAAGTGCAGTCCGGTTAAAACTGTTGGAGTACAGGTTTGATAGGGTGAGCGATTGTAATGTGATTACTACAGCCAGGATTTTGCCATAAATGCCATGTGCCTTTTCATGCCTTTTTTGATGATTTCAGGAAGATAATGCCTTTTACAATATTGAGTGCCTAAATCAGCCTTTTGTTTGCCATTTTAATGTAATGTACAAGAAAATTTACATTACCGGGGCGAAACCCGGCTGTAAGTGGATCTTAACTGGTGATTGAAAGACTCGGCTTGTACTCGCTAGAATTTAGAAGATTGGGGGGGGGGGGGGGGTCTTATAGAAACTTACAAAATTCTTAAGGGGTTGGACAGGCTAGATGCAATAAGATTGTTCCAGATGTTGGGGAAGTTCAGAACAAGGGGTCACAGTTTAAGGATAAGGGGGAAATCGTTTAGGACCGAGATGAGAAAAAACATTTTTCACACAGAGAGTGGTGAATCTCTGGAATTCTCTGACACAGAAGGCAGTTGAGGCCAGTTCATTGTCTATATTTAAGAGGGAGTTAGCTGTGGCCTTTGTGACGAAAGGGATCAGGGGGTATGGAGAGAAGGCAGGTACAGGATACTGAGTTGGATGATCAGCCATGATCATATTGAATGGCGGTGCAGGCTCAAAGGGCCGCATGGCCTACTTCTGCACCTATTCTCTATGTTTCTATGTTTCTATATTGAATGGCGGTGCAGGCTTGAACGGCCGAATGTCCCACTCCTGCACCTATTTTCTATGTTTCTATGATTGGAAAGGTGTGCGTGGGAAAGGGTCCAGTCTTTGCAGACTGAAGTCATGCTTTAAGTAGTTGATGCTTTAAGAGTTGGTGATTAGGGAGGTGTAGCTGGGGAAGGATCTAGTCTTTTCAAACTGGAGTCGGGCTGTAAGTCAGTGTGAAGTGTTGGTTGGGGAGGGGGTGTGGGGGTACTAAGGTTAAGTTTCTGTTTATCGAACCAGCAGTAGAACTCGTTCAGGTCATTGGCCAGCTGATGATTGTTCAAGGAGCGGGGGTATTTCCTCTTGTAGCTTGTGATTACTTGCAAGCCCTTTACACTGAAGAAGAGTCATTTGCTGAGAACTTGCTCCTCAACTTCTCAGAGTACCTTTCCTTGGCAGCTCCGACTCCTCTTCTCAGCTTATACTTGGCCTGCCTGTAGAGGTCTGCATCCCCGCTCCTGTAGGATCTACCCCTGCAAGTGCTAAAATGCCTAAAGTCAAGTCACCGCCTTGTAAAAAAACTGAACAATTTGGTGAGAGTGTACGGGAGTGATATGTTCTCTACAGACAACTGTGCTGTTTTGCAAAGAATGCGAGATAGCAGTGAATCATGAGAAGAAATATTTCGTCTCCCAGCATGTACAGACATAAGTTGAGGAAGGACATATAAAATTATAAAAGGATTGGACAAGCTTGATGTAGGAAAAATCTTCCCGACGTTGGGCGAGTCCAGAACCAGGGGCCACAGTCTTAGAATAAAGGGGAGGTCATTTATGACTGAGGTGAGAAAAATCTTTTTCACCCAGAGAGTTGTGAATTTATGGAATTCCCTGCCACAGTGGAGGCCAAGTCACGGGGTGGATTTAAGAGAGAGTTAGATAGAGCTCTAGGGGCAAGTGGAGTCAAGGGATATGGGGAGAAGGCAGGCACGGGTTATTCATAGGGGACGATCAGCCATGATCACAATGAATGGCGGTGCTGGCTTGAAGGGCCAAATGGCCTCCTCCTGCACCTATTTTCTATGACAGCTAAACACAAGTTGGCGGCAGAGAAGCTGAAGGTAGGAAATACGCAAGCTTGTCGCCTCACAACATTTACTGCTGGCTCCAATCACAAATCTGAGTTTGAGTGATCTGTGCAAAGCATTCATTGATGCCGGAATTCCACTATGGAAATTGGAAAACAAATCTCTCAGAGGTTTTTTAGAGAAATACACAGAAGAACATATACCGAGCGAGTCATCATTACGGAAAAATTGTGTTGACAACAACTTTAGCATTGTTGTGCAGAAAATTAAAGATAAGTTGCACGCAACAAAATATGGATCTCAATAGACGAGACGAGCAGTATAATGTGGATAAATGTGAGGTTATCCACTTTGGTGGCAAAAACAGGAAAGTAGATTATTATCTGAATGGTGGCCGATTAGGAAAGGGGGAGATGCAACGAGACCTGGGTGTCATGGTACACCTGTCATTAAAAGTAGGCATGCAGGTCCAGCAGGCAGTGAAGAAGGCAAATGGTATGTTAGCATTCATAGCAAAAGGATTTGAGTATAGGAGCAGGGAGGTTCTACTGCAGTTGTACAGGGTCTTGGTGAGACCATACCTGGAGTATTACGTACAGTTTTGGTCTCCTAATCTGAGGAAAGCCATTCTTGCCATAGAGGGAGTACAGAGAAGGTTGACCAGACTGATTCCTGGGATGTCAGGACTTTCATATGAAGAAAGACTGGATAGACTCGGTTTGTACTCGCTAGAATTTAGAAGGTTGAGGGGGGATCTTATAGAAACGTACAAAATTCTTAAGGGGTTGGACACGCTAGATGCAGGAAGATTGTTCCCGATGTTGGGGAAGTCCAGAACGAGGGGTCACAGTTTAAGGATAAAGGGGAAATCTTTTAGGACCGAGATGAGGAAAACTTTTTTCACACAGAGTGGTGAATCTCTGGAATTCTCTGCCGCAGAAGGTAGTTGAGGCCAGTTCATTGGCTATATTTAAGAGGGAGTTAGATGTGGCCCTTGTGGCTAAAGGGATCAGGGGGTATGGAGAGAAGGCAGGAACAGGATACCGAGTTGGATGATCAGCCATGATCATATTGAATGGCGGTGCAGGCTCGAAGGGCCGAATGGCCTACTCCTGCACCTATTTTCTATGTTTCTACAACCGATGCTGTGGGTATATATGTTGCCAATGTGGTCATCGGAGGCAGGTCAACCATCAAATGTGTATTTGTTGTCATCAGAAGGATTGGAGAAGTCAAACAGCTCAACTATTGCTCAGTTAATCTGTTTGAACTGTTTTGACTATTTTACTGTTCTTTTTACAATCCATGTTCTCGGGGTATCTAAATCTAAATTGTATTAGTTATTTATGTTATGACATCGGATGGAAGCTGCAAACCAAATCTCGTTGCGCTTGTGTGCAATGACAATAAAAGATATTATTATTATTTGTTTACATCTTCACTTGCTGTACTTTGGCCAGAAGGTATAAAACACAAGAATGTCCTTATGTTTGTGACTGATGCAGCTCCGTACATGAAAAAAGACGATTGTGCTATTAAAGTTTTATTCCCCAAAATGTTGCATTTGATATGCTTAGCTCACGGACTCCATAGAATTGCTGAGCACATACGTAGCTTGTTTAGAAATGTTGATCGCCTAGTTTCCAATGTCAAGAAAATCTTCCTCAAAGCACCGTCACGTGTGCAGTTGTTCAAGGAAATGGCACCCTAGATTCCGCTACCTCCTCAACCCATTTTGATGAGGTGGGGTACATGGCTCCCTGCTGTACTCTACTATGCTGCAAACTTTGAAAAGATAAAAGAAACAGTCAACTGTTTTGATGAAGAAGAATCTGCTGCTGTCAGCATCGTCAGTGAAATCATGCAGAAAAAGTCCCTCCACCGCGATCTTGTGTTTATTGCTTCCAATTTTGCAAACTTCCCACAAGCTATTACTTCCCTTGAGAAACGTGGCAAAACATCAGTGAATAACTTGCAGGTTTTCAACAAAGTGACTGACGATATTCGTAAAGTTCCTGGCGATGTAGGTAAAGACATACAAGGAAAATGTGAGTGTGATTTTAGCTAACAATGATCTTGAAGAAATACAAAACATAGCTAAAGTTCTCAAAGGTCGTGGTCATGCACAAGATATCAACATGAATATAGTTTGTAGCTTGTTTTGGGTATGCACCAGTGACCTCAGCTGAGGTGGAAAGAAGATTTTCACATCTGAAGCATATTCTGTCTGACAGACCGCATAGTTTAACACCAGATAATTTGAAAAAAAATGCTAGCAATTATGTGCAAGTTGGCAACTTTGCTCATTTAATGTGGTATACCTTTATATTATCATTTTTTAAACCATATTTTGGTTGTGGAAATAAATGCCTCGTTATGCCATTTTTGTCAATAAATGCCTTTTTTGTAATTTTATAATGCCTTTTTTTGCCTGCCTATTTCAGAGAGTTTTAGTGCCTGAACATCCTGGCTCCAGTGATTACAGATCCACTTCTGTGACCAGTGCACAGAGTCGCCAGGCTTGGGCGCCATCTTGTATTTGGTAGACAAGGTTTGGCTTCACCTCTTTCATGAGGCAAGGTAAAGAAAGACGATATCTTAATAAATCTCGAGTTAACAACATAATATTGTTATGAATGAAAGGTAAATGCTTGACACGCTGCTTTGCATTTTCGGGCAAACATGGCATTAATGTAGGTTACACAAAAAAGCTGGAGAAACTCAGTGGGTGCAGCAGCATCTATGGAGCGAAGGAAATAGGCAACGTTTCGGGCCGAAACCCTTCTTCAGACGGGTCAATATTGCCTATTTCCTTCGCTCCATAGATGCTGCTGCACCCGCTGAGTTTCTCCAGCTTTTTTGTGTAGCCTTCGATTCTCCAGCATCTGCAGTTCCCTCTTAAACACATGGCATTAATGTAGGATTGGTGTAAATTGGTGGTAGATGAGGAAGAGAAGAAACAACATGGATCAATGGGCATTTTAGTGTAATTGATGTAAACAGCAATTAATTATGTACAAACTGATAATTGACTTTAACAAAGGCTATTAAAACAATTGTGCTTACGAATTACTTCCACCTAAAATAATGTTGTTATTATTTTTTTTCTGATTTGCTTTCACTTTTAATTCTTCTGTAAGTTGTGCATAATTACATATTTCGTAAATTAACTTTGGAGGTCCTTGGATGATTTTGCAGATTTCACTACCATTTTGATTTAAAAAAAAGATTGAATTTCGAATATCACTGAAGTGAATAGAAATAAGGTGGCATCAAAGTGCCAATTCATTCTATTCACACCTTTAAATGCAATGTACTATTTGCTATACAGTATGTTGGGCGATTTTTCTGAAACAGACCACCTTTTAAATTTTAAACCTGGAGTTCAACAGCAATAAAAAAATGTACCACTTTTTCCAAAGGTCTTTGTCGATCAAAAGGTCAAATGTGTTGGCTCAGGAAGAGTGGCTTATATTAATTTCAAAATTCTTGACTATTATTATAATCACTCAGATTCGAGGTTATAACCTTCATCTTCCTATTCCTGAGTACATTGCATATTTGCATTTAGTTGTTGTTTTTTTAAATACAAGCGCAAAAAAAAAACTGCAGATGTTTTAAATCCAACGATAAAAGAGAATGCGTGAAATATCAGTAGAAATCTGCAAAGAGTAAAACCGAGTTAATGTTTCAGTCAACGAGCTTTCATCAGAATGACGAAAAGGTTAGAAATCATGTTTAATTGTGGAGAAGCAGGAGTGGAGCGAGCAAAAGGAATGAAGTCCCAGAGGGACTGAATGATACATTTCATTAGAACTGCCACATTTTTAAAGAAGCAGGAAACCCTGGTCATGCGAGATAGTTGAACTCAAGTGCAGCGAGCTGCTTTGTTTTAATAAGATGTTTAGGTATTATTTCTTGTTCTGACATAGGATGCCACTGGTATAATGTGAGATGGCAAAGTCAGTGATCATGTGGTGGTGAATCTCTTCCAGACAATCTCCTTTGCTACTGTATCCTTTCTCAATATACACAGTACTCTGCGAATATCCCCAACTTATTGTACAATACATTTAAACCCCAATGCCAGAGCAAGGGCAATATGCCACTTTCTTTTTCTTAATTGCTCGCTTCGTCTGCCTGCTAACGTTTTGTGTTCCATAAACTGAAACACCTGGTTCCTCTGCGCTCCACAAATTTGCAGTTTCTTTCCACTTAATTAAAGGGGCGGCTTAGTGGTAAGAGTTGCTGCCTCATGCCACCAGAGACATGGGTGTGATCCTAACAAAAGGTACTGTCTGTACAGAGTTTGTATGTTCTCCCTGTAACCGCGTGGGTTTTCTCTCGGTGCTCTGGTTTCCTCCCACATTCCAAAGACATGCAGGTTTGTAGGTTATTTAGTTTCTGTAAAACTGTCCCGAGTGTGTAGGATAGAACTAGTGTACAGGTGATTGTTGGTCAGCACGGACTCGGTGGGCCAAAGGGCCTGTTTCCACGCTGCATCTCCAAACTAAACTAAATTGTATGCCTTTTGATTCCCTGATCCATGTGGAAGCCCTTACACTCTCCTCAGTTGAACTCTATTTATCAAATCACATTACTTAAAAGTCTTGAAGCCCATGTAGACAATGTCCACTGCATTGTCCTCATCAATCATCTTGGTCATCCCTTCTAAAAACATTAATCAAATTTGTGAAATACTATTTCCCACTAAAACTATTCCAGAGTCTACAGTGTATGAAGAAGAGTTCCAACCCAAAATGTCACCTCTTCCTTTTCATCAGAGATGCTGCCTGAGCTGCTGAGTTACTCCAGCATTTTGTGTCAATCCCATAAGCTATCTTTGACGAATATGGTTTCTACTTTTGAATCATTGCAAATTCTTCTGGAGGAATAAATGATTAAAAGTTCTTCTAATGTAATATTGTAAGGTTCTTTAATTAAAGTTATCCAAATTGTATTTGCTTAATATTAAATTCCCACTACGATAGGTTATTTATGATTCTTAATACATGTTATTGGATTTTTTAGTGAGAAGGATAACCGAATTACCAGGACTAAATTGTAATTGGTAACTTCATTCACAGAAGCCAGGAAACTAATGACAAATGGAGTTGAAGCTCATCTCACTCAATTAATTAAACTCTCAGATCAGTGGAAGGAAATGTCTGGATTGATCTTAGACAGATGGAACTGCTGCTGCATTTTATATGATCTTGGCCCAAGCTTGTGGTTGTCAAGATTGGTTTCTACCTCCTTAGTGGAGGCTGGAAACTGAGCTCATTAGAGCTCTGCAAATAGTGGTAATACGTCAGCTGCAGATCATGGAGTGACTTTAACTATGTGGAACATGCCAGAGTTCCCACCCCCCCGCCACGGGTACCATGTAATCCCGTGCTACCTGCTCCATGGTTGGATAGTCGGCGACTAAACCGTCTCCCCCACCTGGTTTGCCAGGTGAGGAGGGGGCTGTGGACCCCCAGCAGGACCAAAAACAGGATCACATGAAGAAAGACTGGATAGACTCGGCTTGTACTCGTTAGAATTTGGAAGATTGAGGGGGGATCTTATAGAAACTTACAACATTCTTAAGGGGTTGGACAGGCTAGATGCAGGAAGATTGTTCTCGATGTTGGGGAAGTCCAGAACAAAGGGTCACAGTTTAAGAATAAGGGGGAAGTCTTTAAGACCGAGATGAGAAAATCATTTTTTACACAGAGAGTGGTGAATCTGTGGAATTCTCTGCCACAGAAGGTAGTTGAGGCCAGTTCATTGGCTCTACTTAAGATGGAGTTAGATGTGGCCCTTGTGGCTAAAGGGATCAGGGGGTATGGAGAGAGGGCAGGTACGGGATACTGAGTTGGATGATCAGCCATGATCATATTGAATGGCAGTGCAGGCTCGAAGGGCCTACTCCTGCACCTATTTTCTATGTTTCTATGTAAGACCTGTCAAAGGGCAGATGAGCTTCTAGCGAGGCAACAGCCATCCACACTTCAATAGAAGTTGCGATTACGGTCGTACTTCTTGTGAGGCACCATGCCCGTTGATGTTTCCAATGATGATGATGATCTGATGTGTATCATGATCTGATGATCTGAGTGTATCATGATGTACCATCGGTGGCACACCCCCACGGCCAGAAATTACAAAGGATGCGACTGGTTAGAGGTTTATCTGTGTCGGAAGAAACCGCAGATGCTGGTTTATACTGAAGGTAGACACAGAATACCAGAGTAACTCAGCGGGTCAGGCAGCATCTCTGGAGAAAACTCCTGTTCCCATACTGACTTTTGTCTTGGGCCTCGCTCCACTATCAGAATGAGGCCACATGCACATTAGAGGAACAATTTTGCTAGGGTAGCTTACATTCCAGTGGTATGAACGTTGATTTCCCCTATTTTGTATTACCCCTACATTCCCTCTTTCCCCCCACCCCACCCCAGTCATCCTACTAGTGCCATTGTTCGCAACCTTGTATCACTTTGTTATCTCCTCTTCCCCAGCGAACAATGGGCCATTTCTGGGCTTCACCTTTCCTTGGTCATCTGTTGCCAGCTATGCTTGGTTCTGGCCATTTCATCGCTCCAGTTCCCTCCCCTCTACTTAGAGTCATTGAGTCATAGAGTGATACAATGTGGAAACTAGTTACAAGTCAAGTCAAGTTTACTTGTCACATACACTAGTCCCAACTGCCCGCGTATGGTCCATATCCCTCCAAATTTGTCCTATCAATGTACCTGTCGAACTGATTCAGTCTGAAGAAGGGTCCAGACCCAAAACGTCACCCATCCTTTTTATCCAGAGATGCTGCCTGACCAGCTGAGTTACTCCAGCACTGTGTCTATCTGGGGGTTTAACTGAGTATGGAGCCGTTTTACTGAAAAACACTTAATGACCTTATGCATCATCTCTGCCCATTTATTTTATGTCCAGAACTGCAGACTACAAATTGATTGTTTCTGACATCACGATTAGAATCTTAAAGAAGCCCTCATTCATAATGGGTAAAGGACATGCTAATATTAACAGGCACTTTGATATATCAATAGCATAGAATCATACAGCATGAGAACCTGCTTCTCAGCCCAACTTACCCATGCCGATCAAGATGCCTCATGTAAGCCAGCCCGATCCCTGTAAACCTTTCCACATACCTGTCCAATGTCATTATTATACCTGTCTCAACTACTACCTCTGCCAGCTCCTTCTATATGACTACCACCCTCTGTGCAGAAAAAAATGCCTTTCAGATGCCCATTAAATCTTTCCCCTCTTACTTTAAATCCATGTCCTCTGGTTCTTGATTCTCCTGTCCTATGGGAAAAAAGACCAACTTTCACCCATCTAGAATTACTAAGGGATTAGACATGGTAGATGCTGGAATAATGTTCCCGATGTTGGAGTAGTCCAGAACCAGGGGCCCAGAGATTTGTGAATTTGTGGAATTCTCTGCCTCAGAAGGCAGTGGGGGGGATTCACTGGATGCTTTCAAAAGAGAGCTCTTAGAGCTAGCAGAATCAAGGGATATGGGGTGAAAGCAGGAATGGGGTACCAATTGTAGATGATCAGCTATGATCACATTGAATGGCAATGCTGGCTCAAAGGGCCGAATGGCCTGCACCTATTTTCTATGTATCTAAAAACCTCATGTTTTATCCATCTATAAGATCACCTCTAAGCCTCCTGTGCTCCAAGGAATAAAGTCCCGGCCTGTCAAACCTCTCCCAATAGCTCAGATCCTCGAGAACTGGCAACATCCTCATAGACCTTCTCTGCGCCCTTTCCAGCTTAATGGTGTTTTTCTGCACAGCAGAATGACCGATACTGAATGCACCCCTCCAAGTGCGGCCTCACCATAAATTATAATTTGGTTTAGTTTAGAGATAAATTATGTGAAGCACTTTGGGGTCAATGCAAGTTGACTAAAAATGTGCTATATAAATAAGATTATTATATTATTATTATTATTATAAAGCATGGAAACAGGCCGCTCGGCCCACTGAGTCAGCACCGACCAGCGATCCCCACATGATCCCCTGCACACACCAAGGACAATTTATATTCATACCAAGCCAATTAACCAACAAACCTGTGCATCTTTGGAGTGTGGGAGAAAACCAAAGATCTCGGGGAAAACCCACGCAGGTCACGGGGAGAACGTACAAACTCCGTACAACAGCACCCGCAATCAGGATTGAACCCGGGTATCTGGCACTGCAAGGCAACAACTCTACCACTGTAAGTTTAATTTGCTATTTCTAGCCTGCCAAATAGGCATGAGAACAATATGCAGTAATTCAAATATTAAATTAAAAATACAGCAAACAGTGTGCATTGAGAAAAGCCAAATTTGTATGTTAATGGTATTCATTCTTCTGTGCATCATTATCTTAATTTTGCTGTATAATTTAATTGAAGGTGATGATAATCCAAAAACCCTAATTACTCATCTTAATATAATTCTGCTAATAAATATGGAAGAGGTATTAGATTCAATCAAGCAGTATTTTAGAGAGGTGTATTCACAATTTCACAACAATTATATTAATACCTTGAATGGCAGATAATTAGGAAACTGCTGCCGTTTTAAGTCAATACCACAACCTTGATAATAACTGCAAACATTTCATTCCCCAAAAAAACTATTTATGCATTTTCAAAAAACGATCCCGATGCTACATACAATTCAAAAAACGATCCCGATGCTACAATTCTTCACACGCAATGTATTCCTCTGCAATATACTTCTTACATTTTTCTATCGAGATGTCAGGGATTGATTGGAATTTAGAAGGACGAGAGGAGATCTTTAAGAAACCTATAACATTCTTACGGGATTGGACAGGCTCGACGCAGGAAAAATTTCCCCCACGTTAGGGGAGTCCAGAACCAGGGGTGACAGTTTAAGAATAAGGGGTAGGCCATTTAAGACCGAGATGAGAAAAACAGTTTCACCCAGAGAGATGTGAATCTATGGTATTCTCTGCCACACAAGGCAGTGGAGGCCAATTTTCAAAAGAGTTAGATTTAGCTCTTAGGGCTAATGGAATGAAGGGATATGGGGAAAAGACAGGAGCGAGGTACTGATTTTGGATGATCTGCCATGATCATATTGAATGGCGGTACTGGCTCAAAGGGTCGAATGGCCTACTCTTGCACCTATTTTCTTTGTTTCTAATAGTTAGGTGGAATTATTTGGGTAGCATCTCCTGTTGACAATACAGCTCAAGGTATAAATATTGGCCAGGGCAGAAGAGCTCTGTCTCCATCAAAGTGCACCATGGAATTTTAACCTCCACCTACACCAGCAGAATAGCCAAACAAGTTTCAATTTAAAATTTCATTTCAAGCACTTTACTGGTGCACAGGACCACAATAACAACGAGATGAAACAGCAGGTAAAACCCCAATTATCCACTTATGAACACCTTATTGGACATTGTAAAACTCTCACAGGCCTTGTACTAGTGATTACAACAAATACACACAGTTGTTCTTCAAAGGAGAGTTCACCATAAAACTTAGGAAGGAACTCCTAAGTTTAGGTTACTCCAACATAGTGTGTCCATCTTCACCATAATGTTGCTTTGTGAGAGTCACATGCTCATGGGTTGCACACATTGCTTTTAAAAGTGAATTACGCATACTGTCAAATGACAGATAGGGTGGCACAGTGGCACAGTTGCTGTCTTATAGCACCAGAGACACGGGTTTGATCCCGACAATGGCGCTGTCTGTACAGAGCTTGTACTTTCTCCCTGTCACTGTGTGGGTTTTCTCCAGCTGCTCCTTTTCCCTCCCACACTCCAAAGATGTGGTAAAGGTTTGTAAGTTAATTGGCTTTGGTAAAATTGCAAATTGGTCCTAGTGTGTAGAATGGTGCCAGTGTATGGGGTGACCGCTGGTTAGTGCGGAATCAGTGGGCCGAATGGCCTGTCTCTGCATTGTATCTCTAAAGCCTAAAGACAACATTTTGTGTTCTTAAAGCAAAAACAACCTAACAGGACTAAAGAACACTACCAGAAGGACGTTTCACAAATTGCCAATTAGAAATTCATGTAAACATTTGTTATGCGAGATGGCTGAATGTTTTAATTTCTATTGTGATTTCTGAGTAATTAGTAAAGAAACAACAGATAAAGCAGGTGTTCACTGGCAATGATCCGTCAGATTTGTGGTACTTCAATCAATACCAGGGGTGGCATGGTGGTCCAGAGGTGGAGCCTAATGACCCTGTCCCACTTAGGAAACCAGAACGGAAACCTCTGGAGACTTTGCACCCCACCCAAGGTTTCCATGCAGTTACCGGAGGTTGCAGGTGGTTGCCGGAGGTTGCAGGTAGGGAGACTGACAAAAACCTCCGGGAAACTCCGGGATCCGCACGAAAACCTTGGGTGGGGCGCAAAGTCTTCAGAGGTTTCCGTTCAGGTTTCCCAAGTGGGACAGGGGCATTACAGAGCCAGAGACCCGAGTTCGACCCTGCGACAGGTGCTGTCTGTATGGAGTTTGTATGTTCTCCCCGTGATCTGCATGGGTTTCCTCTGAGGTCTTCGATTGCCTCCCCCACTACAAAGACGTACAGGTTTGTAGATCAATTAGCTTGGTATAAATGTAAATTGTCCCTAATGTGTGTTGGATAAGCTGCAATTATGGGCTGCATCGGGGAGGAAATACGGAGGTGTAGTCAATAACTTTGTTGAGTGTTGTGGGCTGAATCACCTGCAGCTCAATACCAACAAGACGATGGAGTTAGTGGTGGACTTAAGGAGGAGGAGAAAACTCCTGTTCCCCATCTCCATCAACGGTGTGGATGTGCAGTTTACCAGAGAGTGCACATACCTTGGAGTGTACTGGACAGTAAACTGGACTGTTCCAGGAACTCGGAGGCCGTGTAGAAGAAGGGACAGAGCCGGCTGTACATTTTGAAAAGGCTCCGCCCTTCAACATCTGCAGTGAGATGCTGCAGATGTTCTACCAATTGATGGTGGCCAGTGCCATCTTCTTCACTGTCATGTGCTGGGTCATTGCATCAGGAAGGCCTTCTCCGTCCTGGGGGCAGAGTTGGATTCATGGGATGTGGTCTTGGAGGGGACGTTGCTCCTCCAACTGCAGAACACCCCCAATACAGCTCACCTCCTCCATGACACACTGGTCAACCCGAGGAGCACCTTCAGCAACAGACTGGTTCCACTAAGATGCAGTACAGAACGCCCCAGGGGATCCTTCTTCCCTGTGGCTATCAAACTGTACAACTCCGCCCCCTTCTGTCGTGGGAAAATAGACTGACTGCCCTTCCCCAAATTTTGCATACACCCAATCCTTTCTACTCATCACTTTAATGTATTTTGTGTTTTCCGACTGTTGGCAGATCAATTTCCCTCCTGGTTATTGAAGTTAGTACATAGTAGTTAGATTTTTACAAAATAATGTACATTTTGAAGTTTCTCTAATTGAAGTTTCGGCCTTGAAGAATGCGGCCTTGTTAGATTACAGCTAACTTAATGCGGCATTCCAACATGTACATGCTAGAATAAACTAAATAACCTGGTTGAAGACTTCAGGCTTCCATACTTCTTACCCGGTGGTAGCAGCGAGTAGAGGGCATGGCTTGGATGATTAGATAGTTAACTCCTTCTTGAGTCAGTGCCTAATGTAGATGCTTAAAATGGTGGGAAGGGGCTGTGTCTTGGACTAAATCCAGCATTCACTGGTGCCTCTGCCATTCATTGAGACGTTTACAGTAAAAATAGAAATTCCACAACCGAGACAAGATGATGCACCTTTAATTCAAGTTTCATTATTCAAAGAAGTAGCTTTTCTTGGATTAAAGATAGTTCTTTTTTAGACAATAGACGCAAGAGTAGGCCATCCGGCCCTTCAAGCCAGCACTGCCATTCAATGTGATCATGGCTGATCATCCACTATCAGTACCCCGTGCCTTCTCTCCATTACCCCCAACTCTGCTATCTTCAAGAGCTCTATCAAGCTCTATCTTGAAAGTATCCAGAGTATCCATTATTTTGGTGAAATAACCTCTACAAAATGCTTTCCCCGAATGAGTGTACAAAATTTGAAATGATCACTTTTTACCTTTGCAGCGAGTACATTACTCAGTTATTTCATGCTCTGGGCTTTTCTCTATAGGGTGATTTCACGAAAGGTCACTGGATCATAGATCCACACGCACGTGACCGCAAAATCCAACTGGGGTACAAGCGACACTTCCGGTACATGTTATTGATGCTAAAATATTGAAAATTTCGGGTATTATCGCGTTCGCTCACTGCATTTCATCAAAAGTAAGGCATTATTGACGTTTTATCTTTATTAATTTGTTATATAAAAAGTTGTAAAAGTGAAAAATCTGTCAGTAAAATTGCAAAATCGCCCATGGTTATCATGTGGGTTTTAACATGCAAAATGAAAACGCTTTTGAAGCTACATTTACCATTTAAATAATCGTAAACTATCAATGAGTTTTGAAATAAATTTTACTCAGATGCAAGCTAAGGAATGGGATTAATTGTCAGCTGTTAATTGGACAAAATCAGGACATTTAATTATTTGTCAAAATATATTTCTCAATGTTTCTTGTTTAAAGCCTGCACATTCACCCAAATTACTTATTTATTTTACTAACGGATTTTTCACTTTTACAACTTTTTCATATAACAAATGAATAAAGATAAAACGTCAATAATGCTTTACTTTTGATGAAATGCAGCGAGCAAACGCGATAATTCCCGATATTTTCAATATTTATATCTCCACGGCGAATGTCCGCTAACCATTTCTGCTGTTGTTGCCCCTTCAGCCCCCTCTTGTATTTACCTTCGTTTTTATCTATCTTCTGGACTGTAAAGTAAGATAACTGTGCCTCACGGCCACCCCGACTGGCACAGTTATTTACAGCTCAAAAACGGGCCGTTTTCGCGGTTTTTAACGGGTGTGAAAGTGCACGTTTTCAGCATCAATAACATGTACCGGAAGTGACGCTTGTACCCCAGTTGGATTTTGCGGTCACGTGGGAGAGGATCTATGGTCCAGTGACCTTTCGTGAAATCACCCTATAACAAATGTATGTGGAGTTGGAGAAACAAAGGCCTGCAAATGCTGGTTTACCAAGATAATACACAAAGTGCAGGAGCAACTCAGCTGGTCAGGCAACATACCTGGAGAACATGGATAGGTGGCGTTTTGGTTCTAGACCCTTCTTCAAATAAATATGCGTTCCTGATTTTGCATGTTTTGAGGGAAGAATAACTTTTGCTGATGGAAACAAAGTGGGAAAAGAGGGAAAAGCTTGTACAGTGGTAGACAGAAAATGGTTTCACTAATCAGAATGCCCTCACAGCAATGCCCCCTGCTGTCTTTCCTAAGTTCCCATCAGAATCAATATCTGGAAGACCACCCCTTGTCTGCAGGATCCTTCAGCCTCGTCTCATTACACTTTCCCCAATTACTTTTTATAAACATAATGGACTCTGCAGCTCCATGCTCAATTCCTTTGGGTCAATGCCATTTCAAAGCAGGCATTAACTAAAGAGGAATGCCCAGATAAAAGTGCAAATGATTTAGAAATGGAAGCGCATGTTTGCATTTTATCCAAATTAATATTAGGTTCGGCAACTCTTCTTTCTAACCTGCACCATTAAGAAATGAGCCCTTTGAAGCAGATCATTCCATTTTAGAGCAAGCTCAGCACGATTTTGATCAGTGGTTGCTGCATTCATGCAAAGAAACGCAAGCTCCAAAGAAAATATTATGCAATAAGAATATTTGTTTGAAAGTAATTTCAACTTACAAGATCAAAACAGACAAGAGAGATGAAAGAGCCAACTTCAAAGAAAATCTGCATGGGTTTTCTCCGAGATCTTCGGTTTCCTCCCACACTCAAAGACATACAGGTTCGTAGGTAAATTGGCTTGGTAAATATAAAGATTGTCTCTAGTGTGGACCCGGTGAGCCGAAGGGCCCGTTTCCGTGCTGTATCTCTAAACTAAATTAAACTAAAAAAAAAATGACAAACAGTCATGCTGCAAAGTTCAGAATGAGAGCAGTAACTTGGGCAAATCGTCAAATATTTACATTAAGCGAGTGGGATAACATAGAACTGATGTGAATGGGTGAATCGATGGTTAGCGTGGACATCCTTCAATTCTACAGCTATGATCTCCAGTCCTAGACTCTCCCACTCGTGGAAACATCCTTCTCCACATCCACTCTATCCAAGCCTTTTACTATTCTGTACGTTTCAATAAGTTTCTCCCCCCCCCTTCTCCTAAACTCCAGCGAGTACTGGGCCAATTCCAATAACCATATAACAATTACAGCACGGAAACAGGCCATCTCGGCCCTACAAGTCCGTGCCGAACAATTTTTTTTTTTTTGATCAGTGTGAATGGGTGAATCGATGGTTCAATGATGTTTGGCTAATATTGGCTAACAAACACTGGACGCTGGAGATTAACCTACTCATTCCTGGGATCATTCTTGGAAACCACCCTCTGGACCTTCTCCAGACCCAGGGCATCAATTCCTCAGATATGGTGCCCGAAATTGCTCACAATACTGCAAAAACAGCCTTGCCAGTGCCTTGCTGGCCTCAGCATTACATCCCTGTTTTTGTATACACGCTCTCTTGAAATAATAGCATTGAGTTTGCTTCATTGAGTGATCAACACATGCAGTTGAATTTGCCCCGTCAAAATGGCAATGCTATACAAGTATATTGAATAATTAATATATTATTAATTTCAAAATTTCAACATTTATCTAGAATTGCAGCTATTTGTAATTATAAAAATGGCTGCTGATAAGACGGTGGACCCAAGAATTCCGACCATTCATTGTGTTAGCTAAATTATTCCACTCACTCCCTGATGTTCACCTGCAAATTGGTTGTTTATTATTACATTTTCATTGGAATTAATAAAATTCCAATTATTGAAATACTCTTGATGAAATTGAAACAAAAATGGCCTTTGCGCATTTACATACGGATGATTAATATACACATTTAAATGAAATATTAGCCAAACACTTTTTACTGCCACAATTGTTCTGACCTTGCAATTATAGAATTTTCCAACATGTTTTATGTGATTTTAAAATTTACTAGTTGCAAATTTTGTATGAAGATGACAGAGTTAGAGTTACGCCGACCTTATTTTTTAAAAAGCCACAGTAACCTCTTATCATGCCTCGATCAAGGTATTTTCATTTTTCTTGCCATTTCCTTCTTGTGTAAGTAAAGCTCGTCACAGTTAAGATGGCAGATCTTGTTTGCGATCAAGCTGAAAAGCTAAATTTGTAGGTAATAATATGGATTTCACCATAAAAGGCCAGTCTTATAACTCCCTCCACACTCCAATAGCTTTTATCATGCAAGGCCAGTAATTAACTCATTGGAGATTCAAGTGATTTACATTCAAAGCAAACAACCCAATTATTTTTGCTAATTTATCATCACTTTATTAGATTAATCATTTCCATATTTACTGGAATATTTCTGTACTAATGGCCGAGAGGTACAACTGCTGCCTCACAGCGCCAGAGACCAGGGTTTGGTCCACACTATGGGTGCTGTCTACATGGAGCTTGTACACTCTCCCCGGGACAGCGTGGGTTGGCCCCAGGTGTACCAGCTTCCTCCCACACTCCAAAGACGTGCAGATTTGTAGGTAAATTGGTTTCTGCAAATTGGCCCTATTGTGCAGGATAGAACTAGAATATGGCTGATCGCTGGTCAGTGTGGACTCGATGGGCCGAAGGGCCAGTTTCCATGCTGAATCTCCAACCTACACTATTTTTAATCTCAGGATAAAGCCAGGAGCATTGTATGGAGGCTTTACTCAAGTATATTTAAACACACTTCATACCAAGTGAGATCCCCTGCTATTTTCAATTACAAAAGCCTCTCATATCCCACCTGTTTTACTCCATCTGCAATTTGTGCTCCTGTTACAATAGATTGAACTACAAATAAAGTTTGACACAAGAGAACCCCTTTAGCAAAAATATCATAAATCCCCAGGGGAGCCAAAAGCAAATTATAAGCAAACACTTGGTGTGATTTTGTTGGATGTGATATGAATAAAGTTCACAGCACAGGAAATAAAACATTATTTACCCTTTAACCTTCACAAACATTATTAAGGAATAGTCTCTTTCATTTTCAATAAGGCACTGTGTCTACACTTAACCTCAAAATAATATGACCCTGCCTCAGCACTAAACAAAGGCTAAAAGGTTGGCTGCACTAAAGCTGTAGCAGGTTTATCTGTAAAGAGGTTTGTTGGTTGGTCAAATAATTGACGGAGTAAGAAAATGTCATTTCATTCTCTCCTTGTAAACATCATAACCAAGGCGAGTGAAGAATCCAACTAGAAAATACATTGGTTATATTGGCTCTGCAATATTATCCGCGCTCTTCAAAATTGGACCAATGATCACACTGTTGTGAATGCTAGACTTTTTTTTTTTAAACCCACATGATACTGGGACTGGATAAGTGAGATTGGTTTTATTTCTCCTAACACAAATTAGCCAAGTGACGTTTTTGAAGCAATATGATAGAACCTATTTATCCCAGGTGGGAAATTGATCCGCCAACTGTCATAAAAACACAAAATACATGAAACATGAAATTAAAGTGACGAGTGAAAAGGATCATGGGCAGAAATCCTGGGGAACATTTGAGAGGTGGGGGCAATCCCCCTCCCACCCCCCCATGTTTTGCAATCCAAACTTTATCAGACGCTTTCTAAGGGCTGAATCGGCCCATTCGCGAGGCCTTTCAGCGCCCGGCGCAGCTTAAAATCAAAATGCTGCATCGAGGCGATCGAGGCTGCCGCTGTTGAAGCTCATGCCGGCCGATGAAAGACCCCGTGAACACACACAGCCAAGAAATTGTGTCCCCCGCATGTTTTGATAGCGATTTCCGTACCTGGAATGGATCGAGGATGTGCAAAGATTGGGGGGAGGGGGGGGGGAATCAGTCTCGGTCTACCCCACAACAGAAGGGGGAGGAGTTGTACAGTTTGATAGCCACAGGGAAGAAGGATCTCCTGTGGCATACTATATCTGCATCTTGGTAGAACCAGTCTGTTGCTGAAGGTACTCCTCAGGTTGACCAGTGTGTCTCATGGAGGGGGTGAGCTGTATTGTCCAGGATGCTCCACAGTTTGAGGAACATCCTCCCCTCCAAGACCGCCTCCCATGAATCCAACTCCGTCTCCAAGATGGAGGCAGCATTCCTGATGAATTTGTTGATCCTATTGGTGTCCACGACCTTCACCCTGTGACCCCAGCTCTTTATCTCGATTTGTATCTTTATCTGGAATCAGACAGTTTTTTCGACCTAGTCTTCACCCTGTCAGAGGCAATGGCACTGTGCTCAACACTGCTTTCACTACTCTGCAATTTAAAAACACAGCTGGATTCCAGTTTTAATGAAAAGTAATTTGACTTTAGTTTAGAGAAACAGCCTTGACGAGCCACTGGGTCCATGTTGACCATCGATCACCCGTTCGCGCTAGTCCCATGTTATCCCACTCTCTCATCCACGCTCCACACATTCAGAGTAATTTACTGAGGCCAATTAACCTGCAAACCCACACGTCTTTCCGACGCGGGAGGAAACGGCAGCACACGGAGGAAATCCACGTGGTCACTGGGAGAACGTGCACTGGTCCCAGCGAGCCACACGCAGCAAACTGTCCCGGCAACCAGCGGCAATATCCCAACAGCAAACCTGACTCACCCACCCCACCGCAGAACCAGGAGAGGGAAGCCGCTGAGCCTGCCCCTCCTCACCTCCGAAGACCAGGATCCGGAGCGTTCACAAGTGATAGGAGTAGATTTAAGCCATTCGGCCCATCTATTCCATTCCGCCATTCAATCATGGCTGATCTCTGCCTCTTAATCCCATTTTCCTGCCTTCTCCCCATTACCCTCGACACCCGTTCTAATCAGGAATTTGTCTATCTCTGCCTTAAAAATATCCACTGACTTGGTCTCCACAGCCCTCTGTGGCAATGAGTTCCACAGATTAACTATTCTCTGACTAAAGATGTTCCTTCTCGCCTCCTTTCTAAAAGATCGCCTTTTAATTCTGAGGCTGTTACCTCTTGTCCTGGCCTCTCCCACCAGTGGAAACATCCTCGCCACATCAACTCAATCTATGCCTTTCATTATTCGGTAAGAGTTTCAAAAAGATGAAAGCGAGAGGAGGTGGAGGAAGTCGATGATGTCAACGGCACCAGGCAGCCCCAAGACACACGAAGTTTGAAGATGGTCGGGCAAGGAGAGGGACGACGGTTCACGGGATGACCAGGTGGAGGCAACGGTTGCAATGGGCGCTGATCACACAGTTGGGACTGTGAAATGGCACCAACCTGGCATATAGATTTAGGGAGCCGTTTCTATGCATTACATAATGAACCGGGGTGCACACTTACGTATGGCTATATTCTTAAGGGCCTGTCTCACTTAGGCCACTGTCATAGTCGTAGCAGGTTGCCGTACAAACCGGCGACAGGACCCCCCTACGATAATGTCTACGACAAGCTACAACAACCTACCACCTAGTCAACATCAAGCTACCAACAACTAGCAACACATTAGGACGTCCACCTTTGACAAGCTATGACCACACAGGTGACCAACAACGACAATCAAAGTCAACATACATCCACCCGCGACTGGCTACGACACTGTCAGCGACAACTGAAGACAATTCAGTCACCAGTACCTGTCACCGGTTGACGTAGGCAGTCGCCAAAGGTATTCACCAGTGACAACTTACGTCACCTGGTGACAACCTACGACAGTACCTACGTCAGGAGAGGTCAAGCTATGTTCCCACTGTCGCTGAAAAATTTTGAACATGTTGAAAATCCAGCAGCGACCAGAAAGATGCTACGACTCTTTGGGCGACTGAGGAGACGACTCACGACCATACAGGCGACACCCCGGCGACCATGTGGGGACAGCCTAGTCACCTGTAGTCGCATTAAAAAAAATAGCCCAAGCGGGACAGGCCCTTTACTGATCGGTTTGCAAAAAAAGATTCTCACTGTATCTCGGGACACATGATGATAAAGAAACCATTGATAATAAAGGCACCGTATAACTCCACACAAACAGCACCCAAGGGCAGGATCAAACCCAGGTCTCTGGTGCTGTGAGGCAGCAGTTCTGCCTGCTGCTCCACCTTGAAAAATTAACTATTATTCCTGCCACTGATAATGCCCAATCTGCTGTTCCTTGAACATTTTCTTTTTTTTTTTAAATTTTAGATTTTCAACTTCTGTGAGTTTAAAAAAAAATTTTTTTTTTTAATTTATTTAAATATTTTTTTTAAAATTAAAGTATAGACTTTTGACAGCTTCCCTCACATATCAGGGTGCCCAGGAAAAAATAACAACAATTAGTTTAGTTCACTGTCATGTCACGTGTACAGTGAAAAGCTTTTGTTGTGTCCTAACCAGTCAGCAGAATGGCGATACATGCTTACAATCCATCCATTCACATTGTACACATACACGATAGAGGGAATAACGTTTAACGCAAGATAAAGCCAGTAAAGTGAGATCAAAGATAGTCCGAGGGTCACCAATGAGGAAGATGGTAGTTCAGGACTGCTCTCACATTGTGGTTTGATGGTTCAGTTGCCGAGTTCTTGAGCAACTCAGAGCTACTCTGGAAAACCTGGGTGGGTGACATATTCGAATCGGCACCCTTCCTCAGACTGATTGTGGGGGAAGAAAGCTAGAGGAGAGGGGCATGACCAAGTCATTCAGCCCATTAAACCATCCCTCTAGGACTATAACTCCTCTATAATGGCTTAAATCCATATTCCAAATGCTTTTTTGTTTATTTACCACATAAAGACCACACGAGAGCTAAGTGGAAGCATTTATCATCCTTTTAAATAAATATACATTACAACATATCACATTTTATATACTCTGCTCCTACATTCCTGATGTCCACAGCATTTAATACTTTATATACTTAAAGAGTTTCTCCTCCATCTTCATTCAGGTTACTTGTACATGGAATTATTAATGTTTTAATTTCAGGCTTCCTCTCATCCTTTGAAATTCTAGTGAACCTAATGGCAACCAAACCACATCCCCAGGAACGAGCATTGAGTTCAGTGATGAAGCAGGTAGTCAGAGATACCAGAATATGACCACCTCCTTTTTCCCGTCCACCATCTATCAACTGTTCGATTCCCCCACACCCTAATGGGGAAAGGTTATTTAGTTGTGGAAAATGTGCTTGCTCCACAGGATACTCCATCAATAGACGTTGCTACATGTCCCAGCATTTTCCACCAGGGAGCAGCGCGGGTTTTCTCCATTTACCTTCATAGGTTTGCAGTTCTTTAGTCAGAGGGCGGTGAATCGGTGGCATTCATTGCCGGGGAAGGCGGTGGAGGCCAAGTCAATGGATTTTTTTTAAGGCAGAGATTGATAGATTCTTGATTAGCATGGGTGTCAGGGGTTATGGGGAGAAGGCAGGAGAATGGGGTTAGAGGGGAAAGATAGATCAGCCAAGATTGAATGGCGGAATAGACCTGATGGGCTGAATGGCCTCATTCTGCTCCAATCACTTATGGACATGAAGTTATAAATGAAAACTGACGGTCCATTGCCGATTGCAAATTTAGAGCCATTAACTGGCAAATGTGGAGACCAGAGAAAGAACAGTTCTCACACAAAAAGAAAGTTGTGTCAAAGCCTACAATGAAATCGGGTTGTTTTAGACCAACCGAACCATATTACATTCAGCATTTAAAGCAAGAGGGATAAAAAGGTTGCAGTGGAAGTAATGCAAGCCAATTTGTATGCAACATATTTCATTGGCTCTGTGCCCGGGATATGATTATTATATTATCATCATTCAAAGAGGTTAAACGATGTTTAAATTATTTTTAAATTATCCATTTATCAGCGAATCCAGCTTTTTGTGGCCATTTTGTTTAAAGTGACAATTCAGCAAAAATGTGTGGGAAGAATTGATCAAAATCAGTCATTAAACCGTGCGACTTTTAATATAATATTATTCAATCTCACAGGTTTAGCGGTGCTTAAAAAGAGGGGAAAAAAAAACTTTAGATTTTCCCTCAAAAGGTTTGCACAAAAGAAAGCTTTGCAGATCGAAACATTTCAAAACCATTTATTCTCCATCTGTTAAGCACTTTTATAGGTCTGACAAATACTATATATAAAATGGCACTCTCATTCAAGCAATTTATAACTGGGTACTATTAAACATGGTGGCGCAGCGGTAGAGTTGTCTCACAGGGCCAGATACCCGGGTTCAATCTTCACCATCGGTGCTTTCTGTGTGGAGTTTGCATGTTTTCTGTGTAACTCTGGCTTCATCCCACACTCTAAAGGCATACAGGTTTGTAGGTTAATTGGCTTCTGTAAATTGTCCCCAGAGTGAATGATAGAAATAATGTACGGGTGATCGTTGCTCAGCGTGGACTCGGTTGGGCCCAAGGGCCCGTTTCCATGCTGCATCTCTCAACAATGGACAGGACAGGCTTAGATGGATAATGGGCCAAGCAAGGGGAAGTGGAACTAGTATAGATGAGGCATATTGGTCAGCATGGGCAAGTTGGGCCCGAGGTCCACGCTGTGACACTTTGACTAAACTAAAGATCTGCTAAAATTGCAAAGTAACTATAAATTACCCATTCTGCTTGTTAACTGAGAATTCTGTTAAATACAAATTCCACTTATACTGCAATTATTGATACCTGGTTAGATGCCCAATATTGCAGACTTAACTTGTTCCAATTGGTTACAAGACGCAACAACAATGTACTGTTTCACCAAAGTACTTTTCTCACAGGCTGCTCACTTAAAATCTTAGAAAAATAAAGTGTCAGCTTTAGCACTTAAGCATTGGATAACAGGCTGTTATCCAAATTAAACTGCCACTTCTTACTTCAATGCTCAACCAATTATATCCTTGGTATTCAGACTAAACTAATGGTGTATCTTCCACCAGAATTCTTAAACTCAGGGGAATATTATTTTCACCTATCATATAATGATTGATTTTTTTTTCTTTTAGGCTTCTGGTGATATAGAACAAACCAAACATAACAAAATATAAATGTCACAACCCTTTCAATAGATGGCAACATTTTATTTGCATTCCCAATTACTTGTTGTAGTTGTATACCAATACTTTATTTTATACTTCAAGACCTCCAAAACTCCTATTGCAGTAGTATTGTAGTATTATTCACTTCAAACAATTATTTCCCTTTTTAATCCTTCTTTCAATCTGCATAACCTTACATCACCCTCGTTCCCTGTAAACATAGAAAATAGGTGCAGGTGTAGGCCATTCGGCCCTTCGCACCACCATTCAATATGATCATGGCTGACCATCCAACTCAGTATCCTGTACCTGCCTTCTCTCCATACCCCTGACCCCTTTAGCCACAAGGGCCACATCTAACTCCCTCTTAAATATAGCCAATGAACTGGCCTCAACTACCTTCTGTGGCAGAGAATTACAGAGATTCACCACTCTCTGTATAAAAAATGTTTTTCTCATCTCAGTCCTAAAAGACTTCCCCCCTTATCCTTAAACTGTGACCCCTTGTTCTGGACTTCCCCAACATCGGGAACAATCTTCCTGCATCTAGCCTGTCCAACCCTTTAAGAATTTTGTAAGTTTCTATAAGATCCCTCCTCAATCTTATAAAGCCATCAATATTTTTTATCAATGGACTATTCTCGGTATCTTCTACCAAGAAGACCGAGGATGGAGAAGATGGCTGAAGACAGGCAACAGCCTGGGACTCGCCTAGATCAGGCTCCGCTGCACGAAGCCCGGAATACAGTCTGGACTTTGGCTTGGCACAAGAACCTGGTGCCTTTTGCATGCGGCCTCAGTGGACTATTTCTGTACACTTTGTTTAATCGGGATTGTGCCGAGGTGCGGCAATACATCACTAGACTGTATGCAAAAATTAAATTCACTGTGCCTTTTCACATATGACAATAAAGCACCACAAGGGTCTTTGCCATTTCCTATGGTTAATTCCCCAGATTCATCCTGTAAAGGATTCCAGCTGTTCCATTCATTTTTACACGTCTGTATAGGTTTCTACTTCCCATTTCTATTATATGCTAGTTTATGCTCGTGTACTTTGCTACAGCTGTCAGAGGCTCATTCTGGAGTTGAGGCTGTAGAAATTTGCACTTTGTTTTGCAATATTATTTAAACAAAAAAATGAATAATGGATTATCTTATAGCTCTAACTGATGGAAATATAGGAGAGGTAATGATAAATAATGCTCTTAGTTTCATTGAAAACTATATTCCCCAGATTTGAAATTTTGGCAAAATTATATCCAGTTCATATTCAACTTTTCTCAATATAGTTTAAAAATAAGACCACTCTGCCTTGCTGTATTAATCACTTTGGTACATTTTGTCACCCTTATCAGCCTCCTAAAATTACACTATTTGTAAGTGCAAAGGCACACTAATGGTCACATAAGTATTAAAGATTTTTGAAGAGCTTCTTCATTAGCAAAATGTTCCTGATAGTTTTGTTTTGCTTAATTATCATGCATTTAAATCTGGATTATTCACACCTGTGGGATTGAACACATTTAAAAATACTTGCTGTTTGCAATATTCTTCTCAACTCAGCTGATAAAATTGCACAATATTACCACCTATAATGGATTATGGAATCATACTACACAGAATAGGCCCTTCAACCCAACGTCCATTTCAACAAAGATATCTCATCCTAACTAATCCAATTTGACCACACCTGACCAATATCCTTCTAAACCTTTCATTTAATTTCCTTTCCTTTAGCAAAAAAAAAACACACATTTTAAAAGCCAAATCACAGTGCAGGCTATTAGTAGATTTTATCTTTGAAAATGTACACTACCTTATCTTCCTGAAATAGCTGCATCTTCTCTGATGTCTGTTCCATCCATCTTGACTTTTGTTTAATTGAGAAGCATGTGAGTTAAGCTGATTATCAAAGTGATGACACCTGGACAAGTGTGTCATCACCCTCGTTTAACACCCACTGCCCAAGGTTATTGCAACACTCTGTGTGCTTGGTCCCATGTATTGCAATTCAAATCCACAACAGGCTTTGAAACTTCTCACCTGCAGCTCGTTGTCAACTAATTGGATGCCACACCTGAGCAAATCACCTCATGCTCACTCCCCTTGGCAAAGAACTGCCACAAGGAAAAAAAAGCTGAAAAGTGTTCCTTATTTTGTTGCCGACTCTCTCCCTTCTACCTTAATTTTTCTGGATGATTTTCAGAGACTATAACCTGGTTGCGATTATCTTCAACTGAACCCCACCCTGACTCACAGCCCGTTGAAGGGTCTCAACCCACGACATCACCTCTTCCTTTTCTCCAGAGATGCTGCCTGACCCTACGAGTTACTCCAGCATTTTGTGCCTATCAGTAATGAATGTCTGAAGATGGGCACAAAAATCTGGAGTAACCCAGCGGGGCTGGCAGCATCTCTGGAGAGAAGGAATCGGGTCAAGATCCTGTCTCAGACAGGTTAGGGATAAGGGAAACGAGAGATATAGACGATGATGTGGAAATGAATGGTCACAATGAATGGCGGGGCTTGCTCGAAGGGCCGAATGGCCTCCTCCTGCACCTCTTTTCTATGTATTTTCTATGAAAGATAAAGAACAATAAATAAAAGATGTGCTAAAAAGTAACAATGATAAAGGAAAAAGACCGTAGTTAGCTGTTTGCAGGGTGAAAACGAGAAGCTAGTGTGACTTGGGTGAGAGAGGGACAGAGAGAGAGAGAGAATGCCAAGGCTACCTGAATTGAGTCTGAAGTCCAGAAAGAGAAACACAACTCTATGGTCTATATATTTCCCCATTTTTATTTTCATTATTTAATTCTAAACTGCAGACTGGCTTGTCCTACTCGATGTTTTTGCATGGGATATAACGTTGGCTGTAGAACAGGAACAGGCCCTTCAGCCCACATTGTTTGTGCCAAACATGATGCCAGGTTACACTGATCACATCTGGCAGTACATGTTCACCAAACGGTGGGCAGCGAGAGAAAATATCAAAGTTTTTGGTAAATCTTCATTTGCGCACTTCTTTATTGCAGTTTAATAAAAGGTTATTACAAGACGGTCACGGTGGCGCAATAGACAATAGACAATAGGGCAGGAGTAGGCCATTTGGCCCTTCGAGCCAGCACCGCCATTCACTGTGATCATGGTTGATTATCCACAATCAGTACCCCGTTCCCGCCTTCTCCCCATATCCCTTGACTCCGCTATCTTTAAGAGCTCTATCTAACTCCCTCTTGAAAGAATCCCGAGAATTGGCCTCCACTGCCTTCTGAGGCAGAGAATTCCACAGACTCACAACTCTCTGTGAGAAAAAGTGTTTCTCCGTCTCCATTCTAATTGGCTTACCCCTTATTCTTAAACTGTGGCCCCTGGTTCTGGACTCCCCCAACATCGGAAACATGTTTCCTGCCTCTAGCATGTCCAAGCCCTTAACAATCTTAAATATTTCAATAATATACCCTCTCATCCTTCTAAACCCCAGAGTATACAAGCCCAGCTGCTCCATTCTCTCAGCATATGACTGCAGCGGTAGAGTTGCTCCCTTACAGCGAATGCAGTGCCGGAGACCCGGGTTCGTTCCTGACAACGGGTGCTGTATGTACGGAGTTTGTACATTCTCCCCGTGACCTGCGTGGGTTTTCTCAGAGATCTTCGGTTTCCTCCCACACTCCAAAGACGTACAGGCTTGAAGGTTAATTGGCTTGGTAAATGTAAAAATTGTCCCTCGTGAGTGTCGGATAGTGTTAATGTGCGGGGATCGCTGGTCGGCGCGGACCCGGTGGGCCGACAGGCTTATTTCCGCGCTGTATCTCTAAGCTAAACTAAACTAAACTAAACGAAGGTAAAATTAAAAAATGATCTAAAGGGATTAAGGAAAGGTGTTCTCACGTATTTGCAGTGAGCTTTTGAGGGAATGGCTATTAAACAGTAGCCAGCTCCAGTATCCTGTAGAGACCAATGAAATGATCTTTTTTTTTACTGGCTCATGGTAAATACATATACAGAGCAGAGAGGCCCCATGGGGAACCTAAAATCACAGGCCACAATGACCTCGAGTTAAGTTTTATTGCACGTGACAAAAGCAGACATTTATGATACCAGGCTGTATTGATTATTCCCACCTCAAGGCATGAACACCAAATCAAAGGTGATTTGCAAACAAACACGCTGACAGGATGGCAGTATTCACAGAGGAACAGTCAATAGGAAATTACAGTGATTGTTTTTGAAATATCATTTGCAGCTACAGAGGTTAGCAAGGTCCACAACGCGCGAACCGTCCTCCATTTGTTATTCAATATTGCAACACTGTGTAAATGCTTATGGGGCAGATCAGTAATAATTAGCAACGGCAAAAACACACACGTCTGCAAAGAAGAAATGTGGAGCCTGGAAATATACTCCTGCCACCGACTGTTCTTCAGTGGAAAAAGAACTATTACTTTGAAGAAGAAGGGTCTCGACCCAAAAAGTCACCTTGTGGCAGCACCTGGTGACAACCCAAGGTCCCAACGAACCATCAGCTCTGGAGGGCGGTGTCTTGGTGTTGGAGGCACTCGTCAAGGGGTTGGTACCCGATTTGGTATTTAAGGGCATGTAACACCCATGTCCTTGAACGAGTAGGGGGCTGTATTAGAGAGATTAAATCTTAGAGAGATTAAACACGTCTAGTGCACGCAACTCGTGTCCGACTAGTTTTTGGCTGGACTCCTGTGAGTCCCCGCTACAACCTACTCCTTTTCTCCAGAGATGCTGTCCGACCCGCTGAGTTATTCCAGCTTTTTGTGTCTGTATGCGTTGTTACACACTCAGTTATAAAGTATTCTTCATCATCAATCTGCATTTTTTTTTCTCAAATAAACACCAAGTAACTCTTATATAAATGAAGAACCTCAGTGGTGGGTGGGGTCCAACTTGTGGAGTTCTGTTGGAGATACATGGAGAGTATTGCAGCAAAGTCCTGTCAATGTGGTGTGGAATCATAGAGTGATAGAGTGGAAAACAGGCCCTTCAGCCCAACTTGCCAACACCCGCCAACGTTAGTCCCACCTGCCTACACATGGTCCATATCCCTCCAAACATGTCCTATCCATGGACCTGTCTGTTTCTTAAATGTTGAGATAGTCCCAGCCTCAGCTACCTCCTCTGGCAGCTTGTTCCATACACCCTTTGTGTGAAAAAGGTTACCCCTCATATTCTGATTAAATCTTTTTCCCTTCACCTATGCCCTTGATCCTCGATTTCCCACACCCTGGGCAATGGTTTCTGTGCATATTCATTTCACTCATGATTTTATACACCTCTATAAGATCAGGAGGACCCTCATCCTCCTGTGCTCCAAGGAATAGAGCCTACTCAACCTCTCCATAAAGCTCACACAGTCTAGCCCCGGCAACATCCTCACAAATCTTCTCTGAACCCTTTCAAGCTTGACTATATCTTTCCTATAACATGGTTCCCCAGAATTGAACATAATACTCCAAATACACTCAACAAACTCTTAGACAACTGCAACATGACCTCCCAACTTCTATACTCAATACTCTGACTGATGAAGGCCAATGTGCCAAAAGTGATTCCTGGGATGTCAGGACTGTCTTATGAAGAAAGATTGGATAGACTTGGTTTATACTCTCTAGAATTTAGGAGATTGAGAGGGGATCTTATAGAAACTTACAAAATTACAAAATTCTTAAGGGGTTGGACAGGCTAGATGCAGGAAGATTGTTCCCGATGTTGGGGAAGTCCAGGACAAGGGGTCACAGCTTAAGGATAAGGGGGAAATCCTTTAAAACCGAGATGAGGAGAACTTTTTTCACATAGAGAGTGGTGAATCTCTGGAACTCCCTGCCACAGAGGGTAGTTGAGGCCAGTTCATTGGCTATATTTAAGAGGGAGTTAGATGTGGCCCTTGTGGCCAAGGGGATCAGAGGGTATGGAGAGAAGGCAGGTACGGGATACTGAGTTGGATGATCAGCCATGATCATATTGAATGGCGGTGCAGGCTCGAAGGGCCGAATGGCCTACTCCTGCACCTAATTTCTATGTTTCTATGTTTCTATGACCACCTTATCTACCTGCGAAACATGACCTTCAAAGAACTATGCACCTGGACTCCTAGATACCTCTGCTCTACAACACTCCCCAGAAGCTCACTATTCACTATGTAGGTCCTGCCCTTGTTTGACATCCCAAAATGGAACACCTCACATTTCTCTGTATTAAATTCTATCAACCATTCCTCAGCCCACCAGGCCAATAGATCAAGAACCTACTGCAATATTCTGTGGACAATGAAAAGATCTTTGGCATCGAGCATGAATCAGCCATCGCAGAATCGCCTGCCTCCGACCTGATTTTGGAGCCATGGTGGTGGTGAAACACTCAGAATGTTGACACCTCTAAACATTGATTTTCCTGATTAAACTTTCTTTTGAATTACCTATGTATTGACGGAGACCTCTGCAGCAGACACTGGACAATATACAATAGACAATAGGTGCAGGAGTAGGTCATTCAGCCCTTCGAGCCAGAACCGCCATTCACTGTGATCATGGTTGATTATCCACAATCAGTACCCTGTTCCCGCCTTCTCCCCCATATCCCTATCTTTAAGCGCTCTATCTAACTCCCTCTTGAAAGAATCCTGAGAATTGGCCTCCACTGCCTTCCGAGGTGGAGAATTCCACACATTCACAACTCTCTGCGTGAAAAGGTTTTTCCTCACCTCCGTTCTAAATTGCCTATCCCTTATTCTTGAGCTGTGACCCCTGGTTCTGGACTCCCCAACATCGGGAACACGTTTCCTTCCTCTAGCGTGTCCAATCCCGTAACAATCTTACTGTATATGTTTCAATAAGAACACCTCTCATCCTTTTAAATTCCAGTGTATACAAGCCCAGTCGCTCCATTCTGTCAACATATGACAGTCCCGGCATCATGAAATTGATCCTACGCTGCACTCCTTCAACAGCAAAAATGTCCTTCTTCAAATTTGGAGACCAAAACTGCACACAATACTCCAGCTGTGGTCTCACCAGGGCCCTGTACAACTGGAGAAGGACATCTTTACTCCGATACTCAACTTCTGTTGTTATGAAGGCCAACGTGCCATTAGTTTTCTTCACTGCCTGCTGTACCTACATGCTTACTTTCAGAGACTGATGAACAAGGACACCCAGATCTCATTGTACTTCCCCTTTTTCTAACTTGACACAATTTAGATAATAATCTGCCTTCCTGTTCTTGCCACCAAAGTGGATAACCTCACATTTATCCACGTTAAACTGCATCTACGATTTATCTGCCCACTCACCCAACCTGTCCAAGTCACCCTGCATCATATCATCCTCCTCACAGTTCACACTGCCACCCAGCTTTGTGTCATCTGCAAATTTGCTAATGTTACTTTTAATCTCTTCATCTAAATCATTAATGTATATTGTAAATAGCTGCGGTCCCAGCACCGAGCCTTGCAGTACCCCACTAGTTACTGCCTGCCATTCTGAAAGGGATCCGTTAATCCCTACTCTTTGTTTCCTGTCTGCAAACCAATTTTCTATCCATGTCAGTACCTTACCCCCAATACCATGTGCTTTAATTTTGCCCATTAATCTCCTTATCAAAGGATTTCTGAAAGTCCAGGTACACTACATTCACTGGCTCTCCCTTGTCCATTTTTCGAGTTACATCCTCAAAAGATTTCAGAAGATTAGTCAAGCAAGATTTCCCCTTCGTAAATCCATGCTGACTTGGACCGATCATGTCACTGCTATCCAAATGTGCCGCTATTTCATCTTTTATAATTGACTCCAGCAACTTCCCAATCACGGATGTCAGGCTAACTGGTTTATAATTCCCCGTTTTCTCTCTCCTTCCTTTCTTAAAAAGTGGGATAACATTAGTTACTCTCCAATCCATAGGAACTGATCCTGAATCTATAGTAGATTGGAAAATGATCACCAATGCATCCACAATTTCTAGAGCCACCTCCTTACATACCATGGAAAGCAGACCATCAGGCCATGGGGATTTATCAGCCTTCAGTCCCATCAGTCTACCCAAACCCATTTCCTGCCTAATGTGAATTTCCTTCAGTTCCTCTGTCACCTAGGTTCTCTGGCCACTAGTACATCTGGGAAATTGTTTGTGTCTTCATTAGTGAAGACAAATCCAAAGTACATGTTCAACTCGTAATAAATTCACCCGTTTCTGTCTTCAAAGGGCCCATATTTTTCTTAACTAATTTTTTCCCCTTCACATATGTAAAGAAGCTTTTACTATCCTCCTTTATATTCTTGACTAGCTTACCTTCGTACCTCATCTTTTCTCCCCGCATTGCCTTTTTAGTTATCTTCTGTGCTCTTTAAAAGTTCCCTCATCCTCTGGCTTCCCGCTCATCTTTGTTATATTATACTTCTTTTATTTTTATACTGTCCTTGACTTCCCTTGTGAGCCACAGTCACCTCTTACTACCCCTATAATCTTTTTTCCTCTTTGGAATGAACTGATCCTGCTCTTTCTGTATTATTCCCAGAAATACCTGCCATTGTTGTTCCACTATCATCCCTGCTGGGGTCCCTTTCCAATCAACTTTGGCCAACTCCTCCCTCATGCTTCCAAAGTCCCCTTTGCTTAAATGTAATACTTCCTCCCTCTCAAATTGTAGATTAAACCTTACCATATTATGGTCACTACCTCCCAATGGCTCCTTTACCTCGAGTTCCCTTATCAAATCTGGTTCATAACACAACACTAAATTCACAATTGCCTCGTCCCTGGTTGGCTCCAGTACAAGCTGCTCTAACAATCCATCTCAGGGGCACTCAACAAACTCCCTTTCTTGGCATCCATTACCGACCTGATTTTCCCAGTCTACCTGCATGGTAAAATCTTCCATAATCAGAATCAGAATCACACTTTATTCGCCAAGTATGCGACATACCAATTTTAACTCACGATTCAACTTGCACCCTATATTCAGGCTACTGTTTGGGTGCCTGTAGAAAACTCCCATTAGGGCCTTTTTACCCTTACAATTCCTCACTTCCATCCATACTTACTCTACATCTCCCGATTCAATGTCACCCCTTGCAAGGGACTGAAATTCATTCCTAACCTACAGAGCTACCCCACCGCCTCTGCCCACCTATCTATCTTTTCGATAGGACGTATACCCCTTAATATTCAGTTCCTAGCCCTGATCCTCTTGCAGCCATGTCTCTGTAATTCCCACAACATCATACTTGCCAATTTCTAACTGAGCCTCAAGCTCATCCACTTTATTTCTTATACTTCGCACATTCATATACAACCTTTTAACCGGTACTCACCTCCCCTCTTATACCGGCCATCATGCCCTTGACCTTACTCTCTTATCCCTTCTCATACTTTCCTTCCCAGTAATTCGGGAGACTTTTGTAACTTTTCCTATACTCACTACTCTTTTAACTCCATCTTTATACTCCCAACCAGTCCCCCCAGATTTTTAGTTTAAACCCACACGTGTGGCCATAGCAGACCTGCCTGCTAGAACGTTGGTCCCCTCCAGTTAAGGTGTAACCCGTCCCTTTTGTACAGGTCACACCTACCCCAGAAGAGATCCCAGTGGTCTATAAATCTAAATCCCTGCTCCCTGCACCAGCCCCCCAGCCACACATTCAGATCCTCTATTTCCCTGTTCCAATCCTCACTAGCACGATATACAGGAAGCGATCCAGAGATAGCCATCCTGGAAGTCCTGCTTTTCTGTCTTCTTCCTATCTCTAAATTCACGTTGCAGAACCTCCTTCATTTTCTTCCCGTCAGCCTCAGAAATGTTACTTGGACCTTATCAGCCCATACCTACACGTTGTATAGTCTTACCAGCTACACTCCCTAAATGCTTCATAGTCTAAATATTCCTCCCTCAACCTTTGATTGCCAATGTTCTTGTACTGGTTATAACAATAAATCCTGTCCTAATGTAGTCCAGTCAATAGCGAACAAGCTTATTCCCAACAATTGTAGGCGATTCTAATATATAGAATTCCCGCTCAGAGAATCAAATCTACCATGATCGAATTAGGAGGCAGTCTGTCCAGTGTGTGCTATAATTAATTGCTAAAACCTTTTTAATGGAACAATATGACTATTGACTACAAAGGCTTATGAAGACATAACTGTGCAAGGTCCCCGAGGTATCCACTGGTTGTAAAACTGATTATTGATAAATGCATTGTATTACAAACATGTTCGGATAACATTTCCCTTACATACCTGATCAATAAGTGCTCAGTAATCTAAGAATACTTGTTCAGGTTTTATTTGGCTTCCTGTGCCAATAGATCAGAAATACAGATGTCAGTGAACCAGTGCTGATGTTTACGCCATAGAATTTGCCATCTACCTGGAAGCTGTTTTTTTTTTCCAAAATCGTTTCAAGGTTGAAAATTTCTCATTGAACGTCAATGCATCTCATTGAACGTTGTCTCTTGACTCTCTATGCGTTGTCATTTTACAGGCTTTATCCCTTTGCTTTCTCACATTTCTTTTCTCTTTTAACCTTAAAAATAATTTTTAGACTCATAGAGATATACAGCGTGGAAACAGGCCTTTCGGCCCAACTTGCCCACACCAATCAACATGCCCCATCTGCACACTTGTGTTTGGCTCATATCCCTCAAAACCTGTCCAAATGTTTTTTTTAAACACTGCCTCCTCCAGCAGCTCTCTATACTCATGTAACAAAATGTGGAAAAAGTGAAGTGGTCTGAATACTTTCTGAATGCATTCACTATAGGGGTCTGAATACTATCTATCTATCTATCTATCTATCTATCTATCTATCTAGTACCCTTCACTTTTTCCACATTTTGTTACATTACAGCCTTATTCTAAAATGGATTAAACAAATTTAAATCACCAATCTACACACAATTCCCCATAATAAAAAAAACAGCTGTTTAGAAACTTTTGCAAAGTAATTAAAAAAAAAACTGAAATATCATATTTACATAAATATTCAGACCCTTTACTCAGTACTTTGTTGAGGCACCTTTGGCAGTGATTACAGCCTCAAGTCTTCTTGGGTATGACGCTACAAGCTTGGCACACCTGTATTTGGGTAATTTCTCCCATTCTTCTCTGCAGATCCTCTCAAGCTCTGTAACGTTGGATGGGGAGTGTCAATGCACAGCTATTTTCAGGTCTCTCCAGAGATGTTCGATCGGGTTCAAGTCCGGGCTCTGGCTGTGCCACGCAAGGACATTCACAGACTAATCAAAAAGCCACTCCTGCGTTGTCTTGGCTGTGTGCTTAGGGTCGTTGTCCTGTTGGAAGGTGAACCTCTGCCGCAGTCTGAGGTCCAGAATGCGCTGAAGCAGGTTTTCATCAAGGATCTCTCTGTACTTTGCTCCGTTCATCTTTCCCTCGATCGTGACTAGTCTCCCAGTTCCTGCCGCTGAAAAACATCCCCACAGCATGATGCTGCCACCACCATGCTTCATTGTAGGTATGGTATTGGCCAGGTGATGAACAGTGTCTGGTTTCCTCCAGACGTGACACTTGGCATTCAGGCCAAAGAGTCCAATCTTGGTTTCATCAGACCAGAGAATCTTGTTTAGGTGTCTTTTGGCAAACTCCAAGCGGGCTGTCATGTGCCTTTAACTGAGGAGTGGCTTCTGTCTGGCCACTCTACCATAAAGGCCTGACTGGTGGAGTGTTGCAGATATAGTTGTCCTTCTGGAAGTTTCTCCCGTCTCCACAGAAGAACTCTTGAGCACTGTCAGAGGTGACCAACAGGTACTTGGTCACCTCCCTGACCAAGGCCCTTCTCCCTGATTGCTCAGTTTGGCCGGGTGGCCAGCTCTATGAAGAGTCCTGGTGGTTCCAAAGTTCTTCCATTTAAGAATGACGGAGGCCACTGTGCTCCTCGGGACCTGCAATGCTGCAGAAATTGTTCTATACCCTTCCCCAGATCTGTATCTCGACACAATCTCATCTCGGAGTTTCTACAGACAATTCCTTAGTCTTCATGGCTTGGTTTTTGCTCTAACTTACACTGTCAATTGTGGAACCTTATATAGACAGGTGTGCCTTTCCAAATCACGTCCAATCAATTTAATTTACTACTGGTGGACTCCAATCAAGTTGTAGAAACATCTCAAGGGTAATTAATGGAAACGGTGAACCTAAGCTCAATTTTGAATGTCATAGCAAAGGGTCTGAATACTTATGTAAATGTGATATTTAAGTTATTTATTTTTAATTACTTTGCAAACATTTCTAAAACATCTGTTTCTGCTTCTTCATTCTGGGATATTGTGTGTAGATTGATGATTAAAAAAAAGGAATTTAATCCATTTTAGAATAAGGCTGTAACGTAACAAGATCTGGAAGAAGTGAAGGGGTCTGAATACTTTCTGAATGCACTGTATATATACACATACCACCCATTGTGTATTAAAATTGTTTTTTAAACATTGTAATAGAACCTGCCTTATCTACCTCCTCCGGCAGCTCGTTCCAGACACATACCACCCTTTGTGTACAAAGAGTTGTCCTTCAGGTTCCTATTAAATCTTTCTCCCCTCACGGTAAAAATGGTGGGACATCTGTCACAGAGGATAATGGAAATGCATTTCATCCACTAACAACCTGCTGTGTGGAAATCTGTTCTTCATTCTTCACTTGAAAATCTTGTGGCTGTTCCACCTTTACTTATTCTTGAATCGGTGTGAATAATCTAAGCTAGAAATCAAAGTACATGCAATAAGATGCAAGAAAGCAGTGAAGTGTAGAATTGGTGGCCCAGGTGGATTGCACACATATTTTGATAGAGTGCCAGGTTTGTTTTGTTTAGAGATACAGCGCAGAAACAGGCATTTCGGACCACCGAGTCTGCACTGACCAGCGATCCCCGCACGTTAACACCATCCTACACACACTGGGGACAATTTACACATACACCGAGCTACTTAACCTACAAACCTGTATGTCTTTGGAGTGCGGGAGGAAACCGAAGGAGAAAACCCACGCGGTCACGGGGAGAACGTACAAACCCCGTATAGACAGTGCCTGTAGTCAGTATCGAACCCGGGTCCCCGGCGCTGCAAACGCTGTAAGGCAGCAACCCTACCGCTGCACCACCATGGCCACCCATGAAAGGCTACCGTGAATGAGGTGCAAAGCAAGGTGTGTAATAAAAGAGGAATAATGCGCTCTTGGTAAAGAGGAAGGCCAACATGGAGAACATGATGGCTATCGAGTAGACTACACATACCAGGCATACACACAGGGAATTGGTAAATGGAGCATTGTTAATCAGGCATCAAGATACAGGGTCAGCATTTCCATGTTGTAAGACTCTATGACTCTATGAGACTGAAGAAGGGTCCCGAGTTAAAACATCACCTATCCATGTTCAGTCTAAAGAAGAGTCTTAAGGGCAGCAGGGTTGCGCAGCTGTAGAGTTGCTGCCTTACAGTGCCAGAGACCCGGGTTCGATCCAGACTATGGGTGATTGGCTGTACAGAGTTTGTACGTTCTCCCCTGCATGGGTTTTCTGCGGGAAGCTCTCGTTTCTTCCCACACTCCAAAGACGTACAGGTTTGTAGCCTAATTGGCTTGGTATAAATGTAAAACAAATTGTCCCTAATGTGTGTTGGTGTAAGGTGTGGGGATGGTTGGTCGCATGGACTCGGTGGGCCGTAGGGCCTATTTCCATGCTGCATCTCTACATAGAGAGGAGATAGATGGGGGCAAACACCAAGGAAACAAATTACGAAGAATCTATCTACAAGGAGATGGGCAACTTGGAATCCACAGCAGTGCATCAATTGTTTGACCTCTTTAGCTAATGGCACACAATACATTAATTTAAAATGTGTGTCGGTGTTTATGTGGCATCAAAATTAGCGATGGTTATTATTTAAACACGATTCACCTAAGCATGTTCTCCGTGGAGGTGGAATTTAACTTCAGCCGTTTCACGTGAAATTCAATCAAATAATGGAGGCACGTTCTGCAAAACAAAATAATTGTTCTCCCTATATTAGTCCTCCAGAACATGCCATCATTTTGAAGTCCTCTTTGATTTCTCCAAGCATTCTCAGTTCCTAAAGAGGATCCGAATAATTTTGGAGTTGGTTTCCACAATTGTATCAATCTTGATAGCCACCATGGAGTCTTCCCTGCCAACTTCCCAGGGCACTCATTTGGCATATCCGGACCAACCCAATTTTGTGAATTACAAATGTTAAGTTCAGAAGATCATTAAGTTGCCAATATATTGCACCATACACTGTTCTTCACCAGTGGACACAAGGAACCATAGGTGCTGGAATCTTAAGTAGAAAATGAAGTGCTGGAGTAACTCGACAAGTCAGGCAGCATATTTGGAGGTCACAAGGTCATAGGAGACACTTTGTGTTGGGGGCAGACTTTTATGCCATTTTAAAGAAAGCTATTAAGTTAATGATATTCTTCACTAGTTTATCCGGGCATTTTTCTTTCTCCAGCCTCCAACTTTGAATTATATCAGTCTTCACTGCCACGTTCAGTTCATACTCTCTCCTCAATTCCCTTCATTGACATTTCATTTTCCTTTTTTTACGAGGATGTTGCCAGGACCTAAGAGCCTGAGTTATAGGGAGAGGTTGTGCAGGCCAGGACTTTACTCCTTGGAACGCAGGAGGATGAGGAGAGATCTTCTAGAGGTGTACAATGTGAGAGGCATAGATGGGGTAAACACAACTAGTTGGGAAGGCGATGCAAATCTAGCATCTAGACTAGAATATAAACACAGGGATGTAAAGCTGCGGCTTTCTAAGGCATTGGTCAGTCCACATTTGGATTATTGTCAGCAGTTTTGAGCCACATACCTGAGAAAGGATGTGCAGGTGTTATATGATGAGTGCAACATATGATGAGCGTTTGAAAGCCCTGGGCCTCTGCTCGCTGGACTTTAGAAGGATGTGGGCGGGGATATCATTGAAACTTGAAAGTGTCAAGGAAAGAACCTTCATGTCACGACCCTGTTTCCACCAATCTTTCCCCCACCACACACAAGAAGCGACACGACAGACACCATTGTGTGCAGATGCCAAGAAATATCTTCAGCTCTATCTGAACAACTTCTAATCTTGTGGGTGGACTCGACAAGAAGATTGAAACTTAACGAATAGCGAAAGGCCTGGATAGAGTGAATTAGGAGAAGATATTTCCACTCGTGGGAGAGTCTAGGAGCAGAGTCCACAGCTTCAGAATAAAAAGACTTTCATTTAGAAAGGAGATGAGGAACATTTTTATTAGTCAGAGGGTGATGAATCTGTGGAATTCATTGCCGCAGACGGCTGTGGAGGCCGTCAATGGATATTTTTAAGTTGGAGATTGACCGATTCTTGATTAGTGCAGGTGTCAGAGGTTTTGGGGAGAAGACAGGAGAATGGGACAGTTAGATCAGCCATGATTGAATGGCGGAGTAGACTTGATGGGCTGAATGGCCTAATTCAGCTCCAAGAACTTATGAACCTGTGATCCTCTGCTCTGGTTTGCACATGTTTCTTTTCTTTGTCACAGCAGTGTTATTCACTGTGTACCTGTCGTACATCTTATTGTTAGTCGCCTCATTGCCTGGTGTTGAGTTGTGGCTTAATTTAGTTTAGTTTAGTTTAGTTTAGTTTAGTTTAGTTTAGTTTAGTTTCGTTTCGTTTCGTTTAGTTTAGTTTAGTTTAGTTTCGTTTAGTTTAGTTTAGAGATGCAGCGCGGAAACAGGCCCACCGAGTTCGCATTGACCAGCGATCCCCGCACACGAACACTACCCGACACACACTGGGGACAATTTACATTTATTATAAGCCAATTACCCTACAAACCTGTATGTCTTTGGAGCATGGGAGGCAAACGGAGCTCTCGGAGAAAACCCACGTGGTCATGGGGAGAATGTACAAACTCTGCACAGACATCACCCGTTGTCAGGATTGAACCCGAGTCCCTGGCGCTGTAAGCGTTGTGAGGCAGCAACTCCACCGCTGCGCCACCATGCCGCCCTATTTCTGATTCTCCCAGGGATGTTGCTTCTCGACGTGTGTACTACTGAATTGCTGAGTTGTCTTTATCTCATCCTCACATTGCCGAGACCACATCAAAGGCTGAGCAAGTGAAACTGGAAGGAAAGAAAAGTTGTCTGATTGCTTCTCATCTTCTTCCGTTTCACAAAAGTGCGGAAACTCAAACCGACTACACTCACCCCAAGTGTTATAAATTGGAGCCTTCCAAACAGTGTCAGTTTCTCGGTAGCATGCCGCAATTGTCAGCAGCCACAACTCCCCAGTTACCTTGCACAGCAGTAGAGCTCAACTATCCTGCATGTGTCTGCATTTCTCCAGAGACAAGCACAGCAGGATGTAGAATTTAGTTTAAAGATCGTTAGAGACGCTCAGACTATTTTCGTTTGGACTTTACTGGCTTTACCTTGCACTAAATGTTATCCCCTTATCATGTATCTGTACACTGTAAATGGCTTGATTATCATAAGGTCATGAGGTCATTAGTGATAGGAGTAGAGTCAGGCCATTCAGCCCATCAAACCTACCCCACCATTTAATCATGGCTGATCTATCTCTCCCTCCTAAACCCATTCTCTTGCCTTCTCTCCTTAACCTCTCTGACACCTGTACTAATCAAGAATCATATAACACTAATCATGTATTGTCTTACCGCTGACTGGTTAGAACGCAACAAAAGTTTTTCACTGTACCTCGGTATATATGACAATAAACTAAACTAAACTAAAGGGAGATAATTAAAAAAAATAAAAGCAGCCCCTTCGGCCCACCGAGTCCACGCCGACCCGTACACTCGTACCCCTTCTCCACAGCCAACAATGGACCATTGTGGGCTCACCTATCCTTGATCATCGTTGATGGCTTTGATTTGTTCTTTTCATGCCTTTCGTTCATTTGTTCTTTGTACGTTTCCATTACACTTCTAGTTTCCCTATCCTCTGACTTTCAGGTTGATGAAGGGTCTCAACCCGAAACATCGCTTTTCCCTTGTCTCCAGAGATGTCGTCTGACCCAATAGACAATAGGTGCAGGAGTAGGCCATTCGGCTCTTCGTTGAGTTACTCCAGCATTTTGGTGTCTATCTTTGGTGTACACCAGTATCTGCAGTTGCTTCCTGCACCCGTACATTAGTTCTCTGCTACCACAAAATCATCTCCAACACACTGGGGGCAATTTTACAGAAGTCTTTAGACTTTAGAGATACAGCGCGGAAACAGGCCCTTCGTCCCAGCAGGTCCGCGCCGCACTGACTAGCAGTCACCCCATACACTAACACTCTCTTGCACACTGGGGATAATTTTACAAATAACAGAAGCTAATTAACCCACAAACCTGCGTGTTATTGGAGTGGGGGAGGAAGCTGAAGCACCCGGAGAAACCCCACACAGGACACGGGGAGAACGTACAAACTCTGTAAGGACAGCATCCGTAGCCAGGATTGAACCCGGGTCTCTGGTGCTGTAATGCCCCTGTCCCACTAAGGAAACCTGAACGGAAACCTCTGGAGACTTTGCGCCCCACCCAAGGTTTCCGAGTGGTTCCCGGAGGTTTTTGTCAGTCTCCCTACTTGCTTCCACTACCTGCAACCTCCGGCAACCACCTGCAACCTCTGGGAACTGCATGGAAACCTTGGGTGGGGCGCAAAGTCTCCAGAGGTTTCCGTTCAGGTTTTCTAAGTGGGACAGGGGCATAAGGCGGCAACTCTACCACTGCGCCACCGTGCTGCCCTGTTGTGGTATCAATGCGTTGCGCTATCAATATTGCTGTTGCTTTGTAGAGCTGGGATTATGTCGTTCGGAGTCTCAGCTCACTCCTGAATAATCTGTTGTGGTATCAATATTAATTACAATACACTGACCATTTATCTTCATCGGTAGTTTCAAATTCACTGCAGATCCTTCATCCGTCACCATCTGTGGTTAAATCACAAATTATCATGCACACCGTGTCTTCATTCACTCTCGTTGCTTCCAAGGCATTCTGCCGCCTTTGAAATGTATGTCTGTGTCCCTGACTGCAAGATGCTAACGGATTGCAGCTCTCGGGTTTAACTGCATTCACTTTTATTTTACAAATGTGCGTAAAATGTCAGTTCTTGTTGCATTTACATTGGGGGGGGGGGGGGGGGGGGGGGGGGGTACTGAATGGTAGAGTTGCTGATCTCACCAGGAAGGGTGGCTCCGCCCTGGGGGCAGAGTTGGATTCATGGGAGGTGGTCTTCTCAAACAGCGGAGCATGCTGGACACACTCCCTCCATGACACACCGGTCAACCTGAGGAGCACTTTATGCAGCAGACTGGTTCCACCAAGATGCAGGACAGAACGCCACCGGAGATCCTTCTTCCCTTTGGCTTTCAAACTGTACAACTCCTCTCCCGTGGGGTAGACTGACTCCACCCTCCCCACCCATACACCCCTCCACTATCATTGCACATCCCCAATCCTTTCCACTCATCGTTTTAATTTCATGTTCCACGTATTTTGTGTTTTTATGTCTCTTGGTAGATCAATTTTCATCCTGGGATGAATAAAGCTCTATCGTATTGTTTCACTGCCTAATCTGGGTTCGATCCTGACTACGGGTGCTCTCTGTACAGAGTTTGCACGTTCTCCCCGTGGCCATGTGGGTTTTCTCCAGGAGCTCCAGTTTCCTCCCACACTCCAAAGACCTACAGGTTTGCATTCTGAGGAAGGGTCTCAACCCGAAACATCACCCATTCCTTCTCTCTGGAGATGCTGCCTGGCCAGCTGAGCAACTCCAGTATTTTGTGTCCACCCTTGGTGCAAACCAGCATCTGCAGTTCCTTCCCACAGGTTCCTACAGGTTTATAGGTTAATTGGCTTCGGTAAAAAGTGTAAATTGTCCTTGGTGTGTAGGATAGTGTTAGTGTACGGGGATTGCTGGTTGGCGCGGACTCGGTGGGCCGAAGGGCCTGTGTTTCTGTGCTGTATCTCCAAACTAAAGTAAACTAGACTGGTAGATTTCCTGCTTTTCAGGTCACATGGCAGTACGTTTCGTGTTGTAGCTGCCTTTGTCTTTCCTATGATATGTTTCTGGCGTAACTAAAACCAGGGAGACCAGGATCGACGATGGATGACTGCTCGCCGCGGACCGAGAATCACTTGCCGCGGACTGTCGACAGAAGACCTATCAGTAGGGCTGATAGACCCACACACCCGGGGGCTCCAAACTCTGGCCCGAGCTACCCCATTGACCATGCCACCACGAACAAGGAGGACATGGAACATCGAGGTCAGAGTCCCTGGGGACTGAAGTTGCAAAGAACAAAGGGGGGACCAGGCGTGTGTGGGTGGTGGGGGGGAGGCACTGAGAACAAGAGGAACCTCTGGTGATAGGGGTGGGGATGGGGAGGATGAAAACAGACCAACAATGTTCAAGGCTACGTTGTAACTTTGTCTGCGCCTTGTGGCGACTCTGTTGCCTGCTGTTTACTGTTCAGCAACAAAGAATTCCACTGTACCTTCACGGTAGATGTGACAATAAATGATCTATCTATTATATCTCACAGCTGGCACACATGCATGCAATCCACTACACATAGAAGAACAAATCCTACAGACACTTGTTGGCATCACTACACCAATTGGATGCACTTTGTATTCAGCGACCACAACAAAGGCTGAGTATCATGGTCTGTTAAAAAAGGATGTGAAGACTGTTTTTTCCTTACCAATTGTGGCTTGTTTTCTGTGCCCGCTGAGGTAGGAGATATACAAACTGATAGAAGATAACTTTTGACCACTTCCCTGGATTTAACATTTTCCCTTGTAAAACATTCATTTGATCTGTAAAATATGAACTGATCCCAGAACATTCTTGAAGATGTATTATGTATATGAACGGTATTACAATATTCTGCTATTTTGGTCCGTTTAATCTCCAATCCCATTTCAAGCAGCAATAATCCTGCAAACGTCTATTGATTTCACACTGGTAAGTAGTAATAGCCCTGACCCACTGTACGAGTTAATTCAAGAGTCCTCCCGAGTTTGCCCTGATTCGAACTCGGAGATTTACAGTAATGGCCGCTCGTAGGTAACATAGAACATAGAAACATAGAAAATAGTGGCAGGAGTAGGCCATTCGGCCTTTCTAGCCTGCACCGCCATTCAATATGATCATGGCTGATCATCCAACTCGGTATCCTGTACCTGCCTTCTCACCATACCCCCTGATCCCTTTAGCCACAAGGGCCGCATCTAACTCCCTCTTAAATATAGCCAATGAACTGGCCTCAACTACCTTCAGTGGCAGAGAATTCCAGAGATTCACCACTCTCTGTGTGAAAAATGTTTTTCTCGTCTCGGTCCTAAAAGATTTCCCCCTTATCCTCAAAATGTGACCCCTTGTTCTGGACTTCCCCAACATCGGGAACAATCTTCCTGCATCTAGCCTGTCCAACCCCTTAAGAATTTTGTAAGTTTCTATAAGATCCCCCCTCAATCTTCTAAATTCTAGCGAGTACAAGCCAAGTACAAGGTACTCGGGGCTCTTGTGGACATTTTTCAACGTTTAAAAATCTTCATGAGTCTTCCCGAGCTTATCTCGTTTTCCGAGTACCTGCCGTTAGCATTACGAGCCGTTAAGAGATGTCCCCGAGCTCTGACGTACCCGCTATGTACATTCTAGGTGCTTACCATGAGTTTGATTTTTTGTTAAACTCGGGAGAGGTCTCGAATGAACTCGTACAGTGGGACAGGGCTTTAACACTGAGGTGAAAATGTAATTTCAAATTATATACCTTAGTGAAAGCTATTTGCTTATTTAATAGGTGTAATGATATATTAGAATGATCCAGAGGAGTCTACATTATTGGAGGCAGAAAAACTGAATATTGAATTGTATTCAACTTTAATAATTTTAAGGGTTTTTTTCTTGGCAACATAATGCAGAATTTTTAGGAGCCTATGAGATATTACAATATATTAATAAAACATGCAGGTTATTTGACAATCTTCCATGGAGATTTTGTGGTGGATGTAAGAGTAAAGCTCAAGTTTTAGTGTAATATTTGCAACGTCCCAGTTAAAAAATGAGGATAAAATATGTTTATGATTCATTTATAGAATTTCCCCTCAGGAAATAATGTACAGTACTCCTGACGCCTTTACATGCTAGATTTGTATTACAGCAAGGTAACACTAATATAATAACCTGCTGGTTCTTCATACTGTTTGAAAGGTTGGTTCATATCTGTGTGGCCAGTGATAATTAATATTGCAGTACTACACACGTTTTTGTGTCACCGCAAAGGCACCAAGGATGTCAAGAAGATGCTGATGAAAGTCCAGCTAAAATAAACAAAACGTGTATAATTTCTTCCCTGTTCCCAAAGAAATTCATCATGAGGTGGCAGAGAGCATCTTCAATGCTGTGTGGCATTGGTTCATGTAGAAATGGCAATGGAATGAAACATGACATAAAATCATAGAGCCATACAGCGTGGAAATATGCCCTTTTTCCCCAACTTGCCCTCACCAACTAACATTCCCCATCTACACTAGTCCCACCTGCCTGCGTTTGGTCCATATCCCTCCAAACCTGTCTATCCATGTACCAGTGGAAATGTTTCTTAAACGTTGCACAACATTGCAATATAAGAATGTTCCCGATGTTGGGGAAGTCCAGAACAAAGGGTCACAGTTTAAGGATCAGGGAAAAATCTTTTAGGACCGTGATGAGAAAAACATTTTTCACACAGAGAGTGGTGAATCTCTGGAATTCGCTGTCACAGAAGGTAGTTGAGGCCAGTTATTTGGCTATATTTAAGAGGGAGTTAAATGTGGCCCTTGTGGCTAAAGGGATCAGGGGGTATGGAGAGAAGGCAGGTACGGGATACTGAGTTGGATGATCAGCCATGATCATATTGAATGGTGGTGCAGGCTCGAAGGGCCGAATGGCCTACTCCTGCACCTATTTTCTATGTTTCTATGTTTCTATGATCTCTAAAGTATTATCAGCACCACAGCTCACTATAAGCATAAAGGAGATAGATCCTTCATTGGTTACTGATCAGCTACATTTTACTCACCTAAATATTTAAAATAATAGATTATAACAGTGTCTTTGAATGTGTATAATGTTTAAGTTTCATGTTTCAAATGTTATTTATAGGATTGCCAACAAGGTAAGTGTTATCCGTCTCTTGAGGAAACCGTTGGGGCTAATAGTGTTTAGTAATGAATGGTGGCATGAAAAGAAAAAAAAAGTAAAGCTCGTCTGGATCAGGCATCTCTCTAAGGACCGCACATGTGGGTTGTACTAGACTTTGAAAATGGCCCAAAACCTGGCGACTCTTCTACACTGTATCAGTGGCCTATGTCGATACACTTTGTACGTACAGAGGCATGGAGCCATACAGAGTGGAAACAGGCCCTTCAGCCCAACTTGCCCACACCGACCAACATGTCCCATCCACACTAGTCCCCACCTCCCTGCGTTTGGCCCATATCTCTCCAAACCAGTTCTATCCATGTACCTGTTGAAATGTTTCAAAAAAAAGTTGCGATAGTCCCTGATTCAACTTCCTCCTCCGACTGATTATTCCATACACGCACTAGATTTCGTGTGAAAAAGTTACCCCTCAGGTTCCTGTTAAATCTTTTCCCCCTAATCTTATACGTATGTCCTCTGGTTCTCGATTTCCTTAGTCTGGTCAAGAACCGCTGCGCTTTAACCCGAGCTGTCCCACTCATGATTCTGTTCACCTCTACAACATTTTTTGTTCTTCTAAATTGCTTTAATCCTTTTGAACTGTTTCCAAACGTATCTCATAGACACATTTAAAAGATGATTAAAGCCCTTACAAAATTTAGTCAAAAGGTCATCGGGGTGGACAGAGGGGGAATGGAAATCAAATGCCATGGGAAGTCTACTCTTTGCTTGCCGATCACTGCATTACACAGGTGTTCAATAGTATCTGCAATGAGCAAACAGCACCCTGTATGTGCTTCCACTGGAGATAGACACAAAAAGTTAATACTGGAGATAGACACAAAATGCTGGAGTAACTCAGTGGGACAGGCAGCATCTCTGGAGAGAAGGAATGGGTGACGTTTTGGGTCGAGACCCTTCTTCAGACTGAGAGTCAGGGGAGAGGGAGTATAGATATGGAAGGGCAAGGCATGGAAATGACAGATCAAAGTAGACGATGAAATGTAGAATGCTTCATTGTTAGCTCCGGGGAAGGTGGCAATGAGGCATATAATCAGTAAAATTAATCAGAAAGACAGTGAAACTAGTCGGAGAACTAGGGTTATACGAGATAATACTGGACATGAGCTCTGGTGGACCCAATCACAAGGATGGATGGTTTTGAAGTATCTATGTCTCCATCTGATGCAATATGAACAAACATTGTTAAACACCAAAACTACTTATGTTCTGCATGTCATCTGCTCACTGAATTTTACAAGTTGATGGCTGATCCTTTTTGAAAAATAACTTCAGAGAAAATATTCTTTCGGCTGAGAGCTTTCAACATGCCAGTGATGCAGCTGGTGAAGCTGCTGCCTCACAGCGCTAGAGGCTCGGGTTCGATCCCTGCTGCCCTGTGTGGAGTTTGCACGTTCCCCTGTGGCTTTCCACAGAATGCTCCGGTTTCCTCCCACATCCCGAGGATGTGCAGGTTTGCAGGTGAAATGGCCTCTGGACATTGCTCCCAGTGGGTAGGGAACTGGGTGGGTGGGTGAAAGAAGGATAACATAGAACTAGTGTGAACGGATGATTCAATGACCAGCATGGACTGGTGGGTCGAAGGGTCTGTCTCCATGTTGTATCTCTAAGCTAAGCTAAGGTAAGTCTCCTACCGATTCCGCAGAAAGCAAACTATCCAGATGCATCACAGCTTGGTATATGACGACTGCACTGCCAAAGGCAGCAAGGAACGCAGCAGCCCAGTCCATCATGCAGACCAGCCTCCCCCTGATCATCCCCCAAACACATCCCGCTGCCTTAGGAAAGCAGTCGACATATATCCAGGACCACCCACGCAGGTCATGGGCAGAATGTACAAACTCCGTGCAGACAAGTGCCCACAGTCAGGAATGAACCCGGGTCCCTTGCGCTGCAAGGCAGCAATTCTACCGCTGCGCCACTGTGCCGTCCCATGACAGCACGTAAACAATTTTACTTCGGAGTCACGTGAGTGACTACGTGAAGAACCCACCCAGCGCGCAGGCGCGGCATTACGTCAGCAGTGCAACAGCGGCAGCAGCTGGAGCCAGGCTCTCCAGCTGCAGCATAAAGACGAGACCTCAGGTAAGTGCCTTTTTTGTTTCAGAGTCGCGCTAGAGAGAATAATGGCCTCTCGCAAGCGACCAGCCAGGAGGACTGCCTGCCCTACTCCACCCGAGGACGGGTCCATAGCGGGACGGCAGCCTCTCGCAGCGGAGGAGCTTTTTCAACGCTCCCGCTCACCCGACACCGAGCCGCCCCCAGTGCTGCAAATCTCGACGCCCCGCACAGGGAGGAAGGCGACACAGAAAACCGACCGGCCGGTGTCCTCCGATGATTCGGAGGAACGGGAACACTCTCCCCCACCGAAAAGGGGAGACGTTCGGATGAGCTGCATGAGGCAGCTCCTCGAACGTATGATTAATGAGGAGATGCGGCATCTCCCAGGAGGACGGGCTTTGGCCTCCTCCTCTCCACACCCTTCTGTACCCTCTATATTCGAGGGCAGTAAGGGAGGCCAGGACTGGGCTGGCCTATCCCAAGGGCAGGCGGAGGATATCGTCAGCATGCCGGGCGTGCCGGAAGAAGAGCTACTGGGTGTAGTGGGCCGATATGCGGCACCACCAACAACTGGGATGGTGTTGCCACCCAGAATGGCGGCAACTATAAACAGGCTGTCCAACAACCCGCTGCAGGACAAGGCTGTCCAGCAGGCCCTTGACAACTACATCGCGCCCGAAAATTGCGAGGCGCTGACGGTCAAGACGGTAAATGGGCAGATCTGGAACCAGCTGGGGCAGCACATAAGGGCTCAGGAGGTAAAAATGCAGCGAGTCCTGAAGCTACACTCAGCAGCCGTCACCGCCTTTGCTCGGTCAGTTGGGGAGGAAGACCTGACCATACCCCAGCAAGATGCCCTCGCACTGATGTGCGGCACCACGTACGAGCTAAACAACCTACGGCGGGACAACATCAGGCCTGCCCTCAACCCAACATATGCGGGCCTCTGTAAAGCTCCAGCGCCCGAACGACAGGCGACAGGCGCTGCTATTTGGTGCGGATCTGCCCAAAAGGCTCAAGGAGTTGGAAGAGGCGGCAAAACCAGTAGGCCTCATGAGGGCAGGGCCAGGACCGAGCAGGGCGAAGACACCCAGTTGGCCGCACGCCTCGGCAGCCACCAGCAGATACCGAGCTGGTGAAAGCCTGGTGACCGCCTCCCACTACCCCCAGTGCTCTTTTTTAGAGCGGGGCCCAGGGCGGAGCCGTGGGAAGATGCGCCGCCCCACCGCAGCACCAACACGGACAACCTTGGGCCAGACCCACCGGAAACGACCCCACAAGTGAACATGGAGGTAGGTGGGTCTGGTTCCTGTCAACATACACAGACAAAGGGTGTAGTATTAACAGGGGGACGTTTGAGGTTCTTCAAGCATGTTTGGTGCTCCCTTACTAACAATCAGTTTATACTCAACAGTATTAGTGGATACAAGATTGAATTCAAACCAGGCGTAGAACCGCCAGTTCAGCACATGCCCCAAAGGGTGTTCCTTCCCTCGGCAGTTGAGAAGGTAGAAGGACAAGCTGAACTTGATCGGCTCGTGGCTAAAGGCATCATAGAAATGACCACACACGAGCCGCAAGAATTTGTATCAAATATTTTTCTCAAAACTAAAAAAGATGGTGGATGTCGCATTATTATTGACCTGACATCACTTAATCAGTCTGTTGAGTATCAACATTTCAAAATGGAGACATTTGTCACTGCCAGACAACTGATCTCCAAGGGATACTACATGGCAAGCATAGATATCAAAGATGCTTACTATTTGGTACCCATTCATAAAGATTACTTTAAATATCTGAAATTTATCTGGAGGGGCCAGCTATGGCAGTACCGAGCTTTGCCCAATGGTTTAACGACAGCTCCCAGACTATTTACGAAAATTCTTAAAGTGGCCATGAAGAAATTGAGAGAATTAAAACATTTAGTAGTGGCCTATCTGGACGATGTTCTCATATTAGGAAGAACACGGGATCAAGCTGTCGCAGGAGTGTTAGCCACTAAACAACTCCTTGAAACTTTGGGTTTTATCCTCCACCCAGATAAATCAATATTGGAGCCTACTACTAACATGGATTACTTAGGCTTCACTATTGACACGATCCACATGACTGTCACTCTGCCCAGAAACAAAACAGTTTCACTCATTGAAGCTTGTAGCCATTTAATTGCCACACCGCAACCTAGAATACGGCATGTAGCCAGAGTTATTGGCTCTATAGTAGCAGCATTTCCGGCTGCCCAACATGGGCCCTTGCATTATCAAAATCTCCAAAGAGCAAGGACTCATGCATTACGCCTTCATAGGGGGCATTATGATCGCAAAATGGATTTACCCGCTGAAGCCAAATTAGAACTTCAGTGGTGGGTTGACAATATTTGGCACAGTCACAGTCCTATCACCGTAACCAATCCTAACATAACCATTGCAACGGATGCCAGTGCTTTAGGCTGGGGAGCTACTAACTCCAAAGACAGCACAGGTGGCAGATGGACTAATTCAGAGGCATCGCTACTACACTCACTGGGCATTAACTTTTTGGAAATGCTCGCCGCCTTTTATGGGCTAAAAGCATATGCATCTGGTATGCGACACGTGCATGTTAGAATTATGATCGATAACACTACGGCAGTATCTTATATCCAGCACATGGGTGGCATTAAATCAGTATCATGCGACAAATTAACTGCTATAATCTGGCAATGGTGTGTCGAGAGACATATTTGGCTATCAGCTGCCTATTTACCAGGCAAGCTAAATTTAGTGGCGGACACCAGGTCACGAAAATTCAACGACAACATCGAATGGATGTTGGACCCAAAATCATTTGCTAAAATTATCAAGCAATATGGTACGCCAGATATAGATTTGTTTGCGTCTAGGTTAAATCACCAACTACCCATGTATGTGGCTTGGGAACCAGACCCAGAGGCAGCAGCGGGTAGATGCCTTCACGCTGGACTGGGGAAATTTCTTTTTCTATGCTTTCCCTCCCTTCTGCCTCATCAGTCGGGTACTCCAGAAAATTCAGGCAGACTCAGCCTCTGGCATTCTGGTCGTGCCCGACTGGCCTACCCAACCATGGTTCCCAATGTTCCACGACATGGTGGTAGAGACACCAATGGTCCTTCAACACCACCCCCAATTATTGACTCACCCGGTAACTGGCATTAGCCATCCATGCCACCAAAAATTGAAACTCCTGGTTTCCAGATTTTGAACAGGCCTTACCGGGGATTGGGGTTATCAGACAGAACAATCACCACCATGTCGGCATCCCTGCGAGTTTCCACCAAGAAACAGTACCTGACCTTCATCAGGAAATGGGAACAGTACTGTCTGGACGCAGGGACATCCTACACGACGACTTCGATCTCGGATGTGCTGGAGTTCCTGGCCCACCTGCACCATGATCTCAAGATGAGCTACAGTGCCATCAACACGGCTCGGAGCGCACTGTCCGCATATCTAATGCCGATAGAACAGCATAGTGTGGGATCCCACCCTCTAGTCATCAGACTCCTTAAGGGGATCTTTAATACCAAACCCCCTACGCCTAGATACACTCACATGTGGGATGTGAGTGTAGTTCTCACACACCTTCGAGGTTGGCCTCCGGTGGGATCCCTGAGCCTGGAACAGGCCACTTACAAAACCCTCATGCTCATGGCGCTTGTCTCAGCTCAAAGGGTCCAGTCGCTCCATCAGCTTAATCTAAACTACATGGTGACCACCCCAGATACCATTACTTTCACTATGCCGGGGTTGGTAAAACAAAGTAGACCAGGTACATCAAACTCCCCGATGATCTTCCGGGCTTACCCTCCAGAACCTAGGCTGTGTGTGGTGACCCACCTTCAACATTATCTAGACACTACCCAAACGCTAAGAGGGAGAGAGAAAGCCTTATGGGTTAGCCACAGGAAGCCTTTTGGACGGGTAACCAGCCAAACATTATCCAGATGGTTGAAACAGGTCCTCAGCATGGCAGGGATTAACACTAATGTTTTTAAATCCCATTCAACCAGGGCAGCGTCCACCTCAGCGGCGGATAGGATGCAGGTTCCCCTCGACCACATCCTCAGGGCAGCGGGATGGTCAAGGGAATCGACATTCCAACGATTTTACAACAAACCGCTGATGGAACAGGACGTCTTTGCGGATACTGTTTTACAAACCGCAAAGTTATGATTTAAAGCCCATGGGAGCTATTTTGTTTTTGTTATAGTTAATAAATATTTCTTTTATAACCAAACAAACTTGTTGGTCTCTAGCTACCACTTCCTCCCTCGATGACCTTTCGGCAGTGAGTGATATAACAGTTACACGGTTTGAAATCACAGACCTTTGAAGTCTTCACGTAGTCACTCACGTGACTCCGAAGTAAAATAGTAAGATTAAACGAGTACTTACCAGTACGAAGTTTGATCTGTATTTTATGAGGAGTTACGATGAGGGATTACGTGCCCTCCGCTCCCACCCTCATTATATAGATCAAATTCGGACTAATGTCTCGTTGGTCTTCACTATCTTTACTTCAACTAGTGTCTATCTGTGATTCCACACCGCTGCTTGGAAGTATGCCGCGCCTGCGCGCTGGGTGGGTTCTTCACGTAATCCCTCATCGTAACTCCTCATAAAATACAGATCAAACTTCGTACTGGTAAGTACTCGTTTAATCTTACTATTTTATTCACAGTATCTCGGTAAACGTGACAATAATAAATCAATCCCAATTTCAATTCTAATTCTACTTCATCTATTTAGTGATTGCTAATACTCTTTTGCTGTTGGAAATGAAAGAAAAACAATGTGTACTCTCACCTCAGTTGGCACTTAGTGAATGTCATACATTTGCAAGAGGAGGATTTAGCAAAGTGTTCTTTGGGAGGGAATATTTCATGTTTCCCTGTCGGGTGTACACCAACACAAGTGTGATGTTGATGATTAACTAATCACACATCAGACACATTATTAGCACAAATCCTCAGGAGAATTTCATCCAATTTAAAATGTCTCCTCCTTTTAATGGATTTCAAGACCTGGGAGCAGATTGAATCAGGGGAAAGTTATGGAAAGTAGAACATTGAACATAAGCTGGTGCAGCACAGGAGCAAGCCCTTCGGCCCACAATGTCTGTGGCGAATATGATGTCAAGTGGCTTGGTGGCACAGCAGTAGAGTTGCTGCCTCACAGCGCCGGAGACCCGGGATCGATCCTGACTACGGGTGCTGTCTCCCGGTGCGGCGTTAATGTCCGCGGGACAATTGTTATCGCCCGCCGGGGGCTCTGACTTTGATTCTGACATCAGGGGAAGAGGGAAGTGCAGGGGAGAGATACATTTTTTTTTGCCTTCCATCACAGCGAGGTGGAGATGCGCTGTGATGGATGTCTGTGTAAATTGTGTTGTGTCTTGGGTCTTTTTTTTCTTGTATGTATGACTGCAGAAACAACATTTCACTTGAGCCTCTATGAGGTTCAAGTGACAAATAAATTGTATTGTATTGTATTGTCTACGGAGTTTGTACGTTCTCCCTGTGACCGTACGGGTTTTCGCCGAGATTTTCGGTCTCTTTCCACACTCCAAAGACGTACAGGTTTGTTGGTTAATTGGCTCGGTGTAAGTGTAAAATTGTCCCTAGTGTGTGTAGGGTAGTGTTAATGTGCGGGGATCGCTGATCGGTGCTGTTTCGGTCGGTGAGATGACTCTAAAACAATCCAATTTAATTGTCAGCTTCAAGACACAATTTTATTTTTGTGTGAGAACTGTTCTTTCTCTTGTCTCCACATTTGCCAGAGTTAATGGCTCTAAATTTGCAATCGGCAATGGACCGTCCATTTTCATTTATAACTTCATGTCCATAAGTGATCGGAGCAGAATTAGGCCAGTCAGCCCATCAAGTCTACTCCGCCATTCAATCTTGGCTGATCTATCTTTTCTTCCCAACTCCATTCTCCTGCCTTCTCCCCGTAACCCCTGTCACCCATACTAATCAAGAATCTTTCAATATCCGCCTTAAATATATCTATTGACTTGGCCTCCACAGCCGTCTGTGGCAATTAATTCCACAGATTCACCACCCATTGACTATAGAAATTCCTCCTCATCTCCTTTCCAAAGTTGCGTCTTTTTATTCTGAGGCTATGGAGTCTGGTCCTAGATTCTCCCACTAGTGGAAACATCTTCTCCACATCCACTATATCCAGGCCCTTCACTATTCAATATATGAGGGATTCACCCCCTACCACCCTTTCAGGTAGTAAGCTTTTTTAGCACCTTCCTATAATCCACGAACCATTTAATTTTTTTGTAACCTTTAATATCTGTGGGAGACACTCCAAGATCACTCTATTCTTTAGAATAGAATAGTTTCTTTATTGTCATTGTAACATGGGCCATGTACAACGAAATTTCACTTCTCAATATCGTTTCATGAACCGTATGCTCCCTTGCCTTGTTGCAACTCCTCAAGACCATTTCTATTATTCAATTTCTTCTAATTTTGATTAATACGCTGGTAAATTTAGCAAAAACAAGCCTTAATCAAAATGTAGTTTGGTTTGGTTTATATATACAGCGCAGAACCAAACCCTTTGGCCCACCGAGTCCACGCTGACCAGCGACCCCCGTACACTAGCACTATCTTGCACACAAGGGACAATTTACGATCCTTACCGAAACCAATTAACGTACAAACCTGCACGACTTTGGAATTTGGGAGAAAACCGGAGCACCCGGGGAAAACCCACGCGGTCACAGGGAGAACGTACAAACTCCGTACAGACAGCACTCAGGGTCAGGATCGAACATGGGTCTCTTGCGCTGCAAGGCAGCAACTCTACCGCCACCCCCAAAATAAAGCCAGGACCTCCAGAACGAATATTGAGTCTCCCACATATTATTGTCACCCATTACTTCTCTGGGAGGTTGCCTGACCTGCTGAGTTACTCCAGCATTTTGTATACATCCTCGGTGTAAACTGGCATCTGCAGTTGCATCTTAAACACATTATTTTTTGAAATTTACAATGGACTGAGGGAATGTCAGTGTGTCAGCTTATGCTGAATGCGATGTCCTTTTAAATATAGTTGTCTTATGTGTGCTGTTCACGCCACAGGTCAGTGTAGTTAACTCACATGTACAATTCCGGCTCACTCTGGGATGTGCTGACACAGCACATTATGAACTCATGCCATGGACAAGGTCTTCATAGGCTAAACTCACACCAAGTCATTATTGACCCTAAACAGGCTGGTTCAGATTTTACTCCATCTCAAGCTCTTTTACTATGAATGCATCTCCATCTCATCTGGTTCGCTGAGCCATTTTACTGCTTTTCCTTATATATCGCCTTTTTTTCTTGGTCTATTATTCTACTCAGTAACTAGTGAAAACTATAAGGTCATAAGAGATAAGAGTAGAATTAGGCCATTCAGTCTACTCTGTCATTCAATCATGGCTGATCTATCTCTCCCTCCAAACCGCATTCTCCTGCCTTCTCCCCATAACCTCTGACACCCGTACTAATCAAGAATCTATCCATCTCTGCCTTAAAAATATCGATTGACTTGGCCTGCACAGGCTTCTGTGGCAAATAATTCCACAGGTTCACCACCCTCTAACTAAAGAACATACTTCCTGGCTTTCCTCTCATTTTCACATCTTCCTCACGAATTTTGTAGTTCAGTTTCCATGAGAGAATAATCCCTGAGAATAACTTTGCCACACAGCTCCATCTCCAATACAATACAATATAACACAATACAATAATGCTTCATTAACCAAGTATGTTTTGCAACATACGAGGAATTTCATTTGCCAAGTCAGTCAAAAAAATAAAAAGCGACAGAACACACACAACACATTTTAACATAAACATTCGCCGCAGTGACTCCTCCACATTCCTCACTGATGGAAGGTGAAAAATAAATTCAATCTCTTCCATTCTTTATTCTCCTGTGGTCGGGGGCCTCGAGCCTTCTGTTGACGGGAGGATCTTGACTCCCATAGCCGGTGGCAGGCCTTCCTCATCGGGGGGGGGGAGGTGGGGGGGGGAATCTCAGCTCCCCCACGCCGAGCGATCAGACCCCGGGTCGGGGCTGTCGAATCTTCTGTGTCATTGGAGCTCCCGACTCGATCTCTCCTGAGACTGCAAGCCCTTGATGTTAAAGTTTGCATGCCGTGGTCGGAGCGATCCCAGGCAAGGGATCGTCTCTGATGGTAAGTCCATGCGGTTGGGCCCAAAATCAGTCCCGAGCAAGGCCTTCAGCTCCACGTTGAGATGAGAATAACTTTTTTCACACAGAGAGTGGTGAATCTCTGGAACTCTCTGCCACAGAGGGTAGTTGAGGCCAGTTCATTGGCTATATTTAAGAGGGAGTTAGATGTGGCCCTTGTGGCTAAGGGGATCAGGGGGTATGGAGAGAAGGCAGGTACGGGATACTGAGTTGGATGATCAGCCATGATCATATTGAATGGCGGTGCAGGCTCGAAGGGCCGAATGGCCTACTCCTGCACCTAATTTCTATGTTTCTATGTTTTCTATGTTAGGCCGCAGAGTGGACAGAGATGCGACCCAGAAAACAATTGCATCTCCGGTCCAATGGAGATTAGGTGACCATTTTGTAAAATAAATGGAGTCAGGGGTTATGGGGAGAAGGCAGTGAAATGGAGTTAAGAAGAAAAGATAGATCAGCCATGCTGGAATGGTGGAGTAAATTTGATGGGCCGAATGGCCTAATTCAGTTCGTAATACTTATGAAAACATTTCATTGATTGATTGAATATTGAATGAAAGATACAGCAGAGAAGCAGGAACACTGAGTCCATGTCAACCATTGATTATCTGCTCACACTGGTTCTATGTTTTCTCACTTTTACATCCAATGCCTACTCACTAGGGGGCAAGTTACAGAGGGCAATTAACCTACCAATCTGTATGACTTTGGGTTGTGGGTAGTATCGTGTGCCGTTTTGGTCCCTGGAGTATTGCGTGCAGTTTTGGTCCCCTAATTTGAGGAAGGACATTCTTGCTATTGAGGGAGTGCAGCGTAGGTTATAAGGTTAATTCTCGGGATGGTGGGACTGTCATGTGCTGAGAGAATGGAGCAGCTGTGCTTGTACACTCCGGAGTTTAGAAGGATGAGAGGGGATCTCATTGAGACATATAAGATTGTTAAGGGCTTGGACACACTAGAGGCAGGAAACATGTTCCCGATGTTGGGGGAGTCCAGAACCAGAGGCCACAGTTTAAGAATAAGGAGTAAGCCATTTAGAACAGAGACGAGGAAACACTTTTTTTCACAGAGAGTGGTGAGTCTGTGGAATTCTCTGCCTCAGAGGGCGGTGGAGGCAGGTTCTCTGGATGCTTCCAAGAGAGAGCTAGATAGGGCTCTTAAAAATAGCGGAGAGAGGGGATATGGGGAGAAGGCAGGAACGGGGTACTATTTGGGATGATCAGCCATGATCACATTGAATGGCGGTGCTGGCTCGAAGGGCCGAATGGCCTACTCCTGCACCTATTGTCTATTGTCTATAAACCGGAGCATCCGGAGGAAACCCAATGTGGTCACAGGAGAACGTGCAAACTCCAAACAGCTGACACCCGAGGTGAAGACCAAACCCGGGTCTCTGGTGCTGTGAGGCAGCAACTCTACCAGCTGTGCCTCCATGATTCCGGTTGAAAGTCTTTGACCTGCAATGATAATTCTGATTCTCTCACCGCAGATGCTGCTCAGCTGCTGAGAATCCCTGGAATTTACCGCTTCAACTCCAAGCCGTATTTTTATATGCAGGAAGGAACTGCGGATGCTGGTTTACATCGAAGATAGACATAAGATGCTGGAGTAACTGAGTGGGTCAGGCAGTATCTCTGGAAGAAAGCAATAGGTGACATTTCGGGTTGAGGCCCGTCTTTGTTCAGTCAGATCTGCTGAGTCACTCCAGGATTTTGTGTCTATCCTTATTTTTATATGTTGTTCTTCAATAGAACAGAAACATTGCGTGCAAGCCATGATTTATTGGTCATCCCTAATTGCCCCTCTGAAGATGTTAATGGCTTCTCTTCCTGCGTTGGTGTAGATTATGAAGAAAAGATCTCAAAAGTCCAAAAAGCAGAACAGTGGCGCAGCGGTAGAGTTGCTTTCTTTCAGCACCAGAGACCCGGGTTCGATCCTGACTACGGGTGCTGTCTGTACGGAGTGTGTACGTTCTCCCCGTGACCTGCGTGGGTTTTCACCGGGTCCTCCCACACTCTAAAGATGTACAGGGATGTGGGCTAATAGGCAAGGCATAATTGTAAATTGTCCCTGGTGTGCGTAGGTTAGTGCTAGTTCGTGGGAATCACTAGTCGACGTGGACTTGATGGGCCGAAGGGTCTTTATCCACATTGTATCTCTAAACTAATCTCAAGTAAGCAACTATAAGCAACTGGTTTTCACGAAAGCTGTACCAACTCTGACTCATTAGTTTAACACCCTGAATTCAGCATTCTTTGCATGATACACTCATCTCATCTCAAAAAAGGGCTGTTCTCTGCTCTTTGGAGACATGCTTCAGTTGCAAACTAGAGCTGCACGTCAACAAAAAAGTACTAAAGTCACTTTCACCAACTTATTGCTATCTCTTTCAAAGCGATTTCTCTTTCATCAGCATCTGTGCAGATCTGCGGCTTGTACCTTGAAAGTTATCTGAAGGGATATCAATTACAGCCCGTCAAAGAATGCATCAATAATTTCCACGCAGCTAGCAAAACAAATGCTGACTCACCTTTATATGGATTCATGCCGCAATAAACAGCATTAAAACTGATTATACGATCACTATCATGTTACATTTCAAGGAGTTTGCGTTTAGTTTGAGTTTAGTTTATTGTCACGTGTATCGAGGTACAGTGAAAAGCTTTTGTTGCGTGCTAACCAGTCTGCGGAAAGACAATACATGATTACAATTGATCCATTTACAGTGTACCGACACATGATAAAGTGAATAATGTAAGTAACATTTAGTGCAAGATAAAGTCCAGTAAAGTCCAATCAAAGATAGTCTGAGGGTCTCCAATGAGGTAGATCAGGTCCGCTCTCTAATTGTTGATAGGGGTTGGAAAGCTAATTGGCAGGGATAAAATTGTAAATTGTCCCAAGTGTGTGTGTGTAGGACAGTGTTAGTGTGCAGGGATTGCTGGTTGGCGTGGACTCAGTGTTTCCTCGCAGTATCTCTAAACTAAACTAAACCAAATGAAAAAGGTTGCCGTAGCTCCTACAGCTTGCTGGTTACTGTAAATCAGAAGTTTGCAATTAGCTGTGGCAAGCCTTGCCACATCCTGAGGTCGGAAAGGCATTATGTAATTGTAAGTACTTCTCTCTGCTGCAAAGAAACAGACTGCTGGGGGTCTCAGCGGGTCAGACGGTGCCAGTGGAGACAAAATAGACAGACGTCGATTCAGGTCAGGACTCTTCTTCAGATTCACGCTGCCTGGCCTGTTGATTTCCCCCAGCAGTCTGTTCTCTGCTCAAGTTACCAGCTCCTGCAGTCTCTCATGTCCTTTATTCAAAAAGCGTTTCACAGCCAACAAATTAATTTTCACACGAGTGTGATTATTCTCAAGCGGAGTGTGCCAAGGTCCCACCAACACCAATGAGATAGGTGGGGCAAGGCGCACCGCCACTCCACCTAGGGTCCGTAGGGGGAGGAGCAGCTCTGCTGTCAGCGACCGGAGAACTGGTGAGAGGATCTAGGGGGTGGGCAGGGCCGAAGATGTCCTGGTTGGGTTGCTCCTAGGCCTGGCCATGCTGGCCATCCGCGAGTCACGGCGCCAGGCGGAAGAGGGCTTTGCCCGAGCCAGATGCTCGCCCCTTTTCCGGGGTTACGTCCGTGCCCGGGTGGTGCTAGAGAGGGACATAGTTGTACAGTAGTTATTTAGTATACTTGTAAGGATTGTAACACAGATGTTTGAAAACTTAGTGTCTGAATAATTTGGTGATCTTGTACTATGGGACTGCATGTGTTACCATGGTTTGGTTTTTGTTTTGTGATTGTAATTAAATAAATTATTTTTGATGTAAACAAAACAAAAAAAATGAGATAAGTGGGCTTTTAATGCGTTATTTATGAAGATGATAAAAGTATAACTTAGGTAAAACCTCACTTTCTCGGTGTTTTTAAGCCCAATTATTTCCTCTTTGTTTTTCCTTTTTAGTCTTAAGTGAAATGCTAACATAACTCTCTTTTCCATTTTGGGAATAACTTATGCATACCAGTGAAGCTGCATTTTTTTAACAAATACATAACAAATAGAGTCATGGAATCATAGAGCGAGGAGACAGGCCCTTCGGCCCAACTTGCCCGTACCGGCCAACACGTCCCATCCACACTAGTCCCACCTGCCTGCGCTTGGTCCATATCCCTCCAAACCTGTCCTATCCATGTACCTGTCAAAATGTTTCCTAAACGTTGCAATAGTACCTGCCTCAAACACCTCCTCCAGGAGCCTGTTCCATAGACGACAAACAGTAACGGAGCTAGCACCGAACCCTGAGCCACACCACAAGTCACAGGCCTCCAGTCCGGGAAGCAATCTTCCACCATCACCCTCTGCTTCCTTCTATGAAGCCAATATTTCAACAAATTTCAACAAATATTTTTTCAGCATTTTTTTCTTTTAGCCAACCTACAGTAAGAATGTTAGGCTTATTTTGTTGATGTACCAGGATTTAATTGTCTGTAATATTTCAATAAAAATGCTAATTTTTTCCAGAACAGCTCTTTCCATCTTCCAGTAATTTCACTACAAATAAAAGGAGCAAAAAAGCAATTTATTTGATTTCTACACGACCCCAGAACCATGGCTTTCCCTGTACAAAAATGGACAGAGTTCTTCATCTATTTCCCATACCTCTGCTCTTACCCCCTCTCCTCCTAGACAGAGCAAGAACAGAGATCCCCCAGTCCATACCTTTCACCACATCAGCCACTTCATTCAACAAATTGTCCTTCACAAATATCTCTTCACTCAAACAAAACTCCATCACCAGACACATTTACCCCTCTCTACTTCTGTAAAAACAGCTTTTTTTCCCCACGAGTAGTAGCTCTACTCAATAACCGAAAATCTGTAGCCTCCTTTTGCTCTGGTATTTTATTTAATTAACATGTTTAATCTATAATGTTTTGTTATTAATGTTTAATATTTTATGTGTCATTCCTAACTGTTACAGTATGTCATGTTGTCACTTGTGGGCAGAGCAACAAGGCAAATTCCTTGTATGTGAATATGCTTGGCCAATAAACTTATTCATTCATTCATTCAATCATACATTCAATCATTCATTCTATCAACATTTCAAAGGGATAATTCCCTTTGTGACTCCCTGATCTACTCTTCCAGCCTCAGCTAATATTCCCAGTTGTGTCATACAATCCCATGCAATTGCAGGAGACAAAGTATCTGTTTCTTTGGTTTCACTATTTCTTATCAAATAGTTTGTGTTTGGTTTAGTGTAAAATCACTACATTGTAAACTTAGTTTGATTTATTTTAGAGATACAGCGTGGAAAGAGGCCCTTCAGCCCACCATGCCTGTGCTGGCCAGTGATCACCCACACACCAGTTCTAACTTACACACTGCAGACAATTTACAGAAGCCGATTGACCTACAAACGTGCATGTCTTTGGAATGCGGGTTGAAACCGGAGCACCCGGAGAAAACCCACACAGTCACAGGAAGGACAAACGCTTTACTGGCAGCACCCATGGTCATGATCGAACCCAGGTCTCTGGCGCTGTAAGGCAGCAACTCAGAACCAGAACCACTGAGCCACTGAGCCACTGAGTCCTTAAAGCATATGCCATCCGCAGGCATGTGATGGAAAAGACAGAGGTCTGTTTTAGACGTCTCATCATACGCAAAAGTGATAACATTCAGACATCATTAAGCCAGTCATTTGAAAGAAGTGAGGAATCAGTTCGTAAATGCACTAAAAATGAAAAGCAATCTAATTGTACACTGGTCTCGTTGTAGGACATTGATCATTCTTTTAATCTGAATTTTAACTCATGTATTGTGTTTTTTTTTAATATAATTTATGATGCTTTTATAAGTGATATAATAAGATTTTATATGTACTTTATGATATTTTTAATATGCAATGCATTATTTTAATGTAATGTTTCCCCTTGTCTGGAACTCGAGTCTGTAATAAAGTTTATTGTTAATATTATTATTATTATTATTATTATATTATTATTATTATTCTTATCTCTCTCTCTCTCTCTCTCTCTCTCTCTCTCTCTCTCTCTCTCTCTCTCTCTCTCTCTCTCTCTCTCTCTCTCTCTCTCTCTCTCTCTCTCTCTCTCTCTCTCTCTCTCTCTCTCTCTCTCTCTCTCTCTCTCTCTCTCTCTCTCTCTCTCTCTCTCTCTCTCTCTCTCTCTCTCTCTCTCTCTCTCTCTCTATATATATATATATATATATATATATATATATATACATAAATATAATTTTCCAGCATGCTGTGTAATTTATGTCATTCAGGTTATATTATTTCCCAATGAAATCCTCTTCCTATTTTGTTTATAAATAGGTTCCATAAAACCAATATTTTATAAAGTGCTGTATGATTTCAATCTGCATAGCACCCAGAGGAAATCATTTCTACTGTGGTTTTTATTCCCCCATTCCACCTCCAATAGGTATTTGGTGATGCTAATAGCACTGCAATATAGGTACCCTTCTTATACAACGTCCCCGTCTACAATGGCACCATCATAACCAAGAACACAGATCGTAGACTGTGCACCACAGAAACCAGGCCCTTCATCCCACAACACCCATGCCGGACATGACATCAAGTTAAACTGACCTCTGCGTCCACGTGATCCATATCCCTCCATTCCCTACATATAATAATAATAATAATAATAACAATCTTATTTATATAGCACATTTTAAGTCAACTTGAATTGACCCCAAAGTGCTTCACATAATTACATTACATTTACACACAGGCAAAGGTGGGTGAAGTGTCTTGCCCCAAGGACACAACGACAGTATGCACTCCAAGCGGGACTCGAACCTCCAGTTGCCATGAGGATATCCATGTACCTATCCAAAAGCCTGTTAAATAGGCCCCGATTCCACCTGCCACCTCCACCATCCCAGGCAGCAGGTCCAAGACACCCACCACCCTCTGTGTACACATGACCTTGGGCCATACTTGGGATTATTCTCTCATTGAAACTGAACCGTAACATGCTAATGGTGGACTGAAGAAAGAAGGTTGTGAAAATGACAGGAAAACCCTGGGGAACTAGTGCTGAAATTCATGAGGAAGATGTGAAAATGAAAGGAAAGCCAGGAAGTATAGTTTTCACTGATTACCGTGTAGAATCATAATTTAGACAAGAAAAAGAGATCCAATGAAAAGGAGATGGGACCAGTGTAGATGGGACATGTTGGTCGGTATGGGCAAGTTGGGCCAAAAGTCTTGTTTCCACGCTCCGACTATGACTCCATGGCTATATATCATCAGCTTATTGTCATCTAGGACAAGGGGTCACAGTTTGAGGATAAGGGGGAAATCCTTTAGGACCGAGATGAGAAAAACATTTTTCACACAGATCGTGGTGAATCTCTGGAACTCTCTGCCACAGAAGGTAGTTGAGGCCAGTTCATTGGCTATATTTAAGAGGGAGTTAGATGTGGCCCTTGTGGCTAAAGGGATCATGGGGTATGGAGAGAAGGCAGGTACAGGATACTGAGTTGGATGATAAGCCATGATCATATTGAATGGCGGTGCAGGCTCGAAGGGCCGAATGGCCTACTCCTGCACCTATTTTCTATGCTGTTATGTTTCTATCTAATTAACCTATGGAAGGAATATTGAGCTTGCTCCAGCTAAAGGGCAAAGAATATCACATTCACACATTGCATTCACCAGGTCTTTCTGGTATGACTTTGAACCCTTTGTTTTGTCTCTTAAGGGCCTGTCCCAATTACGCGATCTTTTCAGCGACTGCCGGCACCCGTCGTAGTAGCATAGCAAGTCGGCGAAAATTTTCAAAATGTTGAAAATCCAGATGCGCCCAGTAAAATGGTACAACATGTCGCGGGGTGACGCCTGTATGGTCGTGAGTAGTCGCCTAAAGTGCCGCACCTTTTTCTGCTCGCCGCTGGATTTTTAACATTTTTAAATTTTTTGGCGACCTGCTGGGTCTATGACAGGTGACGGCAGTCGCCGAAGAAAGATTGCGTATGTGGGACAGGCCCTTTATTCTTTTTTTTAAATTGTACAGTAAAAGCATAATTGTATTATCAACTTTATCATAACTCTCCCATCAAGTCAGCCACAACTTTCTCATCTCTAAAGGGCAAATGGACCCCCATGGTTTTGATCTCTCTTTATGGCTTTTAGTGAGTCAACTTCTGGTAGAATCTTGATGAATCTTTACTGTGTGAGATGATGATTTTATCTCCTTCCCATAATAGTTTGCCCAGAGCTACACAACACTACAGCCTAAAATTTTTATCTTCTTATTATTACTTACTTTATTTTGTTTTATTTGTCTCCGAGGATACGAAGCCAAGCATTCGGTGATCTGAAATGTGAATTAAACTTGAAATCTTCTGATTGCTCATCCAACTTTTCCAATGATAACGTTCTTTGTCCTTTCCAAACTACTCACCAGGGTTGACGTGCACCACCACCATGGTGTGGGAACATTGGCTGTTTCAATTTGTATTGTATTCAAATCTATTGTCATTGTCTCAATTTGAGACAACAAAATGAATTTCCCTTACAGGCAGTATCATAAAAAAAAATAATAATAATAAAAATAATTATAAATAAATAATAAAACATTAAAAATAACATTGAAATTGAATTTAAAAAAAGCACAAACACAGAAAGTCCACGACACAACATAACATAAATGGCACCAAGGTGAGGATGGCACCATAGTCCAGCCAGCCTCCCCTCCCCTCCATGTTCACCCGTGGTCGGGGCCTTCCGAGCACCGCAGGGAAGGTGATGCAGATAAAGATAATATTAAGGTGGCATTCTCCTTGATTTGAAGACCAAAGTGCTGGAGGAACTCGACGGGGCAAGCAGTGGAGAGAAAGTCCATTCCTACCACTGATTCTGCCTGACCCATTGAGATCATCCAGCACTTTGCTTTTTGATCTGCAGTTCCTTGTGTTCCTTTGAATTATGTCATTTGCATTATGTGGCATCCCAGAAGCTGCAGTTAGGTAATAAGATAATGGTACTTTATATCAAAGAAATCTGATTTACATTCCCCTGGCTCAGATGTATAGGGAAGGGGTCTTTTGACTTTTGAGATACAGTGTGGAAACAGGCCCTTGGCCCCTCCAAGTCCACGGCAACTATATTTCATCCCCACACACTAACACTGTCCTACACTGGGGACGATTTTACAATTATACCAAGCCAATTAACCTACAAACCAGCACATATTTGAAGTGTGGGAGGAAACAGGAGCACCCAGAGAAAACCCATGCCAGTCACAGGGAGAACATACAAACTCCGTACAGACGGCACCTGTAATCAGGATCGAAGCTGGAATCTCCGGTACGGTGGTGCAGCGGTAGAGTTGCTGCTTTACAGCACCAAAGAACCAGGTTCGATCCTGACCACGGGTGCTGTCTGTACGGAGTTTATATGTTCTTCCAGTGACCGTGTGGGTATTCCCCAGGTGCTCCGGTTTCCTCCCACGCTCCAAAGACGTACAGGGTTGGAGGATAATTGGCTTCGGTAAAGATTGTAAATTGTCCCTAGTGTGTAGGATGGTGCTAGTGTGCGGGGATCGCTGGTCGGCGCTGACTCGGTGGGCGGAAGGACCTGTTTCCATGCTGTATCTCTAAACTAAACTAAACTAACATTTGGTTGTAACCTTTGCTCTTTTGTTTTGCTATGGCATTTGTCAGTATTTATTAATTTTGAAGTTCATGGTAATTGCACAAAGTTATTATTTTTAAAGTCAGTCAACAATAACTTTGGCAGCAAGAGTAATGCAACTTCCAACTGGCACCTGACGTTGAGCTAACATTCCTGCTGAGTGTGATATATTAAAGGATTCGGAGGAGGTCTCAACACAAACATCCCTGATCTGCACGGGAGAGGATTGCAGGTAGCTGAATGATTCCACTTGGCTACCCAACCTAGTCTGTACACACACTGTGATGCAAGAGTGTTATGTGACTGAATGAGTAACCATAACTGGTCTGCACAGCATCACATTTTTTTTGTTGTTGTGTTCTGAGCTCTGCTTCATGAATAATTGAACGATCAAGCAAAGTTGACTGCAAATGAGAGCAGACAACACTCCATACTTTGGCCACTTTCTATTCAATACTTTACCTCTCACATGAGAGGAATAGATCAGGTAGATGCATAGAGTCTCTTGCCCAGAGTAGGGGTATCGAGGACCAGAGGACATAAGTTCAAGGTGAACTTGTAAAGACTTAATAGGAAGCTGAGGGGTAACTTTTTCACACAAAGGGTGGTGGGTGTGTAGAACAAGCTGCCAGAAGAGGTAGTTGAGGCTGGGATTATCCCAATGTTGAAGAAACAGTTAGACAGGCACATGGATTGGACAGGTTTGGAGGGATATGGACCAAGTGCAGGCAGGTGAGACAGTGCAGCTGGGATATGTTGGCTGGTGTGGACAAGTTGGGCTGAAGGGCCTGTTTCCACACTGTATGACTCTATGACTCTACTTGTGCAGATATTTACAACCCTGCATAACAAAAATGTGGTACTACCCACAATAAATGGCATCATATGAAATCAAATTACTTCTTAGAACCAGTGGACACAGTGAAAGTTCACTGCTCCATCCACAGCATTTTGGGAAATACAAACTCTTTAAATGCTTTCTGACCAGTGATACCCGCACATTAATGCTCAAGGAGTTGAGTATAGGAGCAAAAAGGTCCTCCTGCAGTTGCACAAGGCCCTAGTGAGACCACACCTGGAGTTTAGTGTGCATTTTTGGTCTCCCAATTTGAGGAAGGACATTCTTGCTATTGAGGGAGTGCAGCTAACAAGGTTAATTCCCGGGATGGCGGGGCTGTCATATGTTGATAGAATGGAGCGGCTGGGCTTGTACATTCTGGAGTTTAGAACGATGAGAGGGGATCTTATTAAAACATATAAGATTATTAAGGGTTTGGACACACTAAAGGCGCGAAACATGTTCCCGATGATGGGGGAGTCCAGAACCAGGGGCCACAGTTTAAGAATAAGGGGTAAACAATTTAGAACGGAGATGAGGAAAATCTTTTTCACACAGAGAGTTGTGAGTCTGTGGAATTCTCTGCCTCGGAGAGCGGTGGAGTCTGGTTCTCTGGATGCTCTTAAAGATAGCGGTCAAGGGATATGAGGAGAAGGCAGGAACGGGGTACTGATTGTGGATGATCAGCCATGATCACGTTGAATGGCGGTGCTGGCTCGAGGGGCCAAATGGCCTACTCCTGCACCTATTGTCTATTGTCTATTGAAAACTGTACATTTTCGGAGTGTGGGAGGTCAGGGGGAGAACGTACAAAGCACCCGTAGTCAAGTAGGCAGTAGCGTTACCACTGCGCGACTGTTTCTGGGCTTCTGGCCCTTTTATCTCCCTGGCAAACGTTCTGAAAAATTCAATGCTCAGAACTATATTTTGCACTTTATATGTTTCTCGTCACCCTACGATTTGTAATTGTGTTTTACTTGGTTTATTAATGACGTATTCATGATGTATTAATGGTATATTTGTGTGGTATTTTCGTGGTATATTTGTGGTGTAATTGCGGTGAAATTATGGTGTATTCATGGTGTGATCGAGATGTATTCATGGAGTGTAATCTGAACTCATGGTGGATTCATGGTATTGTCTGATTTGATTAAATAGCGTGCAAAACAAAGCTTTTTACTATACCTCAGTGGCAATAACGAACCTAAACTTAATATGCATATGTTAAGTGGATTAAACTTGCTTGGCGTAGGAAGGAACTGCAGATGCTGGTGTAAACCGAAGATAAACACAAAAAACTGGAGTAACTCAGCGGGTCAGACAGAATCTTTGGAGTAAAGGAATAGGTGAAGTTTCGGGTCAAGACCTTCTTTTTGTGTCGATCTTAATAATGCTGAAGGGTCTATGAATATTTAACCTGTATGTATCTTTATTAATAAGTTATGATGCAACAGCATTAAAACATTTTCCCGTTACCTAAGAAAGATACTCATTGCCGAAACAGATAAATTATGGTCAAAACTAATGTTCTGGAAGGCTGCAGAAGTTATTAGGACTCAGTACTGCCAGTGCATGGAATATGACTTGAATACCCAGACCGAATAGCCAATAAATTTGACGTGGATCACTGGAACAGTGCTCGCATCCTCAGGGATGGGATGGCAACCTGCTGAGGGATTTCAATCCCGCCTACGTTTTTTCTCAGCCATTTGTTGCAACAAAGCACATGCCCCGAGGTTTTGCAAAAGGTCTCTCGCATGGAACAGCAAAGACTGTAACCTGTTTTAATTCAGCGTTCGGAAGAGAGCAGAGGAATAAACAGGAGGATTTTGTGTTTGAGTGAAACTCTAGCCTAGAAATTGAATTCCCTCGAGACTGTTTTTATGCACGTAATTTGCAACAATCACGGCAGGCCATGCAAGTGACAACCTTCAGGTGAAATCAAACCCATCATGAAATTGGAATATGACACATTTCCACGTGTTAATTATGTTACTGTGCATGATATTTATTCAGTGTTAGATATACATCGAATTGTATCATTTTTCAAGTAAAATGTCAATTGCTATCCTTCCCAATAAAAAATTGAAACTCATATCTGCAATCCACTATCATCATGGAACGGTCTCACAATATCTGGGAGGACATTTCACTGCTTCCTTTTTGTGATTGTTATTTCAAGGGACTCTCTGCAGACCCGACTAGCGCCTCTACTTCCTTGGAAGGCTTAGGAGGTTCAGCACGACTCTCACCAACGTCTACAGATGCGCCATTGAAATCATTTTATCAGGATACATCACAGCTTGGTTTGGGAACAACTCCATCCTAGACAGCACAAAATTGCAGCGAATTGTGGACGCAGCCCAGACCATCACACAAACCTACCTCCCGTCTATTGACTCAATTTATACCTCACGCTGCCTCGCCAAGGCCAGCAGCAGAGTTCGATCCCGACTACTGGTGCTGTCCGTACAGAGCTTGTACGTTCTCCCCACGACCTGCGTGGGTTATCTCTGAGATCTTCGGTTTCCGCCCACACTCCAAAGACGTACAGGTATGTCGGTAGATTGGCTTGGTGTAAGTGTAAATTGTCCCTAGTGTGTGTAGGATAGTGTTATTGTGTGGGGATCGCTGGTCGGTGGGCTGACGGGCCTGTTTCTGCGCTGTATCTTTAAACTAAACTAAACTAAAGTCTTACCTTCTCTCGGCAGCTCGTCCGCCTGGTTGCTCTTGGCCGCCCTCTGCTGACCAGTGGGTCGGTAGATCATTGAATAATCCGTTCATTATCATCACTTTAGACTCCAGACCCTAACAGTGCAGGATGATGGCGGGGAGGGGGTGTGAAAGGTTAATGGTATTCATGCATCTCTACCCATATGTGTTTATGAGGGAGGATATCAGCATGAAGGAACATTTGTCAAGTCATCGTGACATCTACTATGGTCCATGAGATTCCTCACTTTCAGCCAACATCATCCCAGCCACGTTCATCCCAAAGTCTCTTGTTTATTGTTTATTGTTGAATAGTTTCTTTTGGTCATCCATCAAAAAGAACCAAACTTTACAATCTGTGTGAATATGAACCAACACTGTATCCATTACACACAACGTTCACATAATCAATGACCGAAAAAGGAATAGGCTGAAGCCACAAAGCTTATTTTTACCCATCCTATACAATCCATAAGATAACCCAGAATATCAGCATTACAAAGGAAAGAAAAAAAATTACTCTAAATTGTAATCCTTACTTATTTTACATTTTAATCATTGTACATTATAATCCTTAATTATTTTACATGTTGAGGCTTTTTTGAAACTCAACAGAGAGCTACAAAATTTCAACTCATCACTAAGCCCGTTGCATAATTTGACTCCCAAAACTGAGACACATCTATATTTTACATTGGTTCTCACTTTACATGTTTCAAAAATACACGACCCTCTTAAATTATAATGTCCTTCTCTTAATTAAAAACGTTTTTACATACTAACAGGAAGGCTTTTATTCCTAACTCGGAAAAGTATTCCTAATGCCTTTACATGCACAATATCCAAATATTTTAAGGTACCGGACTTTATGAATAATAGATTTGTAGTTTCACGGTAAGAAGCTTTATGTATTATTCTAATAGCTCTTTTCTGGAGTTTAATTATAGAGTCAATATTTGTTTTATATACATTCCCCCCAAACTTCAACGCAATATGACATTTATGGCATTATAAGCGAGCAATACAATATATACAAACACTTCTTATTCAACAGATCCTTTGTTTTGTAAAGAATAACATGAATTTAGATAATTTCCGTTTGATGTATTCTATATGTGGCTTCCAACAAAGTCACATTGAGTCAATTTTGTGATTTTCTTTATCCGTAAGAGGACTCTGTTCAATATCAGTAAAATGACCAACAATGAATCAGTGCAGCAAAATAAAACAGGTGAAATTCAGTGAAACGGCACCTAGAAATCAGACTTTAATCATTCTTTAATTGGACTTTACTGGACTTTATCTCGCACTAAACGTCATTCTCTTCATCACCTATGTGTGCTCTGTGGATGGCTCGATTGTAATCATGTATCATTTTCCTCTGTCTGGTTAGCACGCAACAAGAGTCTTTCACTGGACCTCGGCACACGTGACAACAAACTAAACTTGAAGCATGAGCACAAAAAGCTAGAATAACTCATCAGGTGAGATAGCATCTCAGGAGAAAAAGAATAGGTGACTTTTCGGGTCGAGACCCTTCTTCAGACTGAATAGGTCTGAACAGAAAGAATAAACAGAAATAACAGAAGGAAAAAACTGACTGAACAGAAAGGTTAGGTGACATTTCGGGTCGAGGCAGCCTTCATACTGAAGAAGGGTCTCGACCCGAAAGTCACCTGGTTCCCTTTCTCCAGAGATGCCATCTGACCCGCTGAGTAACTCCAGCTTTTTGTGTCGATCATCTGATTAAACCTGCATGACATATGATGAAAGAATGAAAGAATGGGTCGACTGGGCTTGTATTCACTGGAATTTAGAAGAATGAGAGGGGATCTGATAGAAACAATTCAAATTCTTAAGGGATTGGAAAGGCTAGATGCAGGAAAATAATTCCCAATGTTGGGGGAGTCCAGAACCAGGGGGTCAAAGTTTAAGAATAAGGAGTAGGCCATTAAGGACTGAGATGAGAAAAAACATTTTTACCCAAAGAGTTGTGAATCTGTGGAATTCTCTGCCACAGAAGGCAGTGTAGTCCAATTCACTGGATGTTTTGATGAGAGAGTTAGATTTAGCTCTTAGGGCTAACGGAATCAAAGGATATGGGGGAAAAAGCAGAAACGGGGTACTGATTTTGGATGATCAGCCATGATCATATTGAATGGCGGTGATGGCTCGAAGGGCTGAATGGCCAACTCTTGCACCTATTTTCTATGTTTCTATTTTTCTATGTTTATCTGCTGTTCCTTCCTACACATAGAACCGTAGGCAGTCACACTGGGGTAACTCGAAGCTGAGCATCCTTTCTCGCCGGCAATAATTCCCAACTGAACTGGATTGTTTGGGTACAATAATGCCTCTGATCGCACCATGTAATGCCAATCACTTCTTCAGCGTTGCCTACAAATATACATGAAACACTAAGCCCCTCAGTGCGTTAATTGAAACAAACAGAGCCACGCATGAGCAGGTAACTCCGAGCGCAGCCTTGCAAACCATTCAGTTATACTGATTGGTGTTTAAAAGTACTGCTATCACACGAAAGCAATTTCAAATAAACTAGCTGCAAATTTATTCCCAAAGGAAATCCCGGATACAGTTCAAACACTTTTATTTAAGTCTCACTGAGAGTTCATTGCAGAACACTTTAATATTATACACTGATTTTTTTTCACATTACATATAATTTATTCAAGCTGTGCCACTCGATGCTTTCAAGAATCCGTTTTTCCTGGGACTTGCACACTGTGTATTAAATGTATTTTTATTTATATTGGTAAATTAGCAACACACAAGTCAATGTAGAAATTGTAAAATTCAATTCCTTTCCGGCATTGTTTTTTTTAATGTTTTCACAGGTAGTATTTGCAACACCTTCATGACATCCCGATGGGAAGGTTCACTTGCACCTCCTCCAACCTCATCTCCTGTGTATGTTGTTCAAGATGTGGACTTGTGTACAATGGCGAGACCAAATCATAAACTGGGCGATCATTTAGCTGCACACCTTCCCTCAGTCCACCTGAACCTACCTGATCTCCCGGTTGCTGAACACTTTAATTCCCCTTCCCATTCCCAAACTGACCTTTCTGTCCGAGACCTCCCCCATTGTCATAGTGAGACCAAACGCAAATTGGAGGAGCAGCATCTCATATTTCGCTTGGGCAGCTTACAACCCAGGGTATAAATATTGATTTCTCTAACTTCAAGTCACCCCTGTATTCCCTCTTTCTCCATCTCTCCCCACCCAAGTCATACCAGCTTTTCATTCTCACCTCACTACAGCCAACAAAAGCCTGTTCCCTTTATATTGTTACTTTTGTGTATCTCTTTCATTCATTTGTTCTATGTCTCTCTACATCATTGTCTATAACTCTTGTTTCCCTTTCCCAAGACTTTCAGTCTGAAGAAGGGTCTCGGTCCGAATCATCACCCTTTCCGACTCTCCAGAGATGCAGAGTTACTCCAGCATTTTATGTCTATCTTTGGTTTAAACCAGCATCTACAGTTCCTTCCAACATATCCCAATGAGAAATACAGTACATACAAATGAACAACAAACTGAACATCAGATTAAAAATCTAAATTTGGGTACTTTTTCGATAAGCATGCAGTTTTAAAGTTGCCTTGTTTTGTTTCCAGTTTTAGCCAGTTCCCAAAATACAAGTGATACACCTCTAGCATAAAAATAAACGCACTGAGATCGGAAATGGTAGCATTTGAAATTATTTCCCCCAGCGGCCTGGTGGCCCAGTGGTAGAGTTGCTGCCTTACAGCGCCAGAGACCCAGGTTCATTGGTAAATGTAAAAATCGCTGGAATAAACAGAAAGATCTAAGAGTCTTTCATATTTAATGTGTAAGAAGGTATTGCAGATGGTGGTTTAAAAAGAAGATAGACATAAAAAGCTGGAGTAACTCAACGGGACAGGCAGCATCTCTGGAGAGAAGAAATGGGTGACGTTTCAGGTCGAGATCCTTCTTCGGTTCACTGGGAGAACGTACAAATTCCATACAGGCAGCAACCATAGTCAATCTTTGCTGAACCAAACATGCCTTGTTAATCTCAACCCAGTGTTTTCAGTTAATTCTCTACCCATGCTAATATATAATACAATGTTCCTTCTTCCACATTTCTTTTAACATTTCTCTTGTAGCCTCCGCTCACACTTCGCAACAAACAACTGCAGAACAATTGGAAGAGGTGAGTGGTCTACTTACTGCTTCCGTTCCTCATCGACTAGTTCCTGAAAAACATAAACGAACATAATGACAATGTATTGCTAATGGCTCAGTCTTTCTATTGTCGTTTCGAATGTTAGAAATCCAAACAGATTGAATGCAACATAAAACTAGATAACACAGTCTATTCTCCTGATATTTGCATAATGGTATGCAATCAATCTGTCCTAATAATCACGAGATAACGGAAAAAAAAAATCCAGTCTTCAAGGTCTCCAGAATAGTAAAAGCTTTGATGCAGTCACTGGCTGGTAAATTGTAGCTAAACTAATTAGCATCAGTAATTCATAGCCAATGGCTTGTCACCATGTAACTTGCCTCTAAAATATTGACAACATCAGGTTTTACTTCAGCTTGGACATGGCGCACCCTCCCGCAAGCAAGCCTATTTTTTCTTCTTATAATGATTTCCTGACACACAGCATAACTCAGGAGTAATTACGGGAGAGACTGTGCCACTGACTCAGCCCGAGTGCATTTATTTCAGGGTCCACTGTCTCCATCGTGAGCGCCGAGATGGAGATAGAATGACTAAAATGATCCGGATTTAATTAGGCAGTGAGTAATTGCAAGTTTTGAAGATTCTAATGTCAAAACGACATTATTGACATCCTATTTGCATAATCAAATATTCATATCAGGTATTCATTTGATCCTGAAAATTCTCAAACACTTGATATCTTGCTTGCATACATTTCCATTTCTTATAAACAAGTCACGACATTTCAGGTACAGCAGAATAATTATTGAAGCAAAATTAAAAATGTTCCCCTTCCTGGTCTGAAAATGGTTGGCAAGCCAACTGTCCACGGTTCTGTGACAGTGTTTACGAATATAGAGATGGTCCCTTGGTGAAGCGTACAGTTTTTCATGGCAATCTGACAAAACTTCAGTTACTTCGAGCTTGCCACTGTACTATGCACAACCTTGGTTCGTAACTATCACAAACCTTTTGATGGCACGTGGCTAGCCAAGGAAAACTCCATACTCTGGTGAGGCTCTTTGTGTAGCAAGAACCAGTAGATATACCCGGTGACACTGTAGCGCAAGGTGGCTCTGCCGCTGCCCTGTGATGCTCCTGAGGTCCACTCTCCCAATTCTGTACAGATTTAGTTTAGTTTGAAGATACAGTGCGGAAACCGGCACTTTGGCCCACCGATTCCGCACCGACCAGCGCCTGTCCCACTTAGGAAACCTGAACGGAAGTCTCTGGTGACCTTGCCCGCAACCCAAGGTTTCCATGAGGTCGCCGGAGGTTTTGGTCACTCGCCTGGAAAGCCTCGAGCTGGATCGACCCGAAGGCGTGAGCTGCATCTACTGACCAAAGATCCTATAGGATCTTTGCTACCGACACACACACACACACATATACACATATACACACACACATTGCGAAGGTGGTGGCCATGGAGAGTGGAGGAGCGCTGTCTGCATAATAATAATAATAATAATAATCTTATTTATATAGCACATTTTTAGTCAACTTGCATTGACCCCAAAGTGCTTCACATAATTACATTACATTTACACACAGGCAAAGGTGGGTGAAGTGTCTTGCCCCAAGGACATGACGACAGTATGCACTCCAAGCGGGATTCGAACCGGCTACCTTCCGGTTGCCAGCCGAACACTTAGCCCATTGCGCCATCTGTCGTCCCTGATGAAGAGGAAGGTAAACGGCTGCCACAGAGCACGGTAAGTCCTTTAGAGAGCATGGGGGGGGGGAGGGGGGGAAGGGAACAGAAGTGGGGAGAGAAGGGGTAAGTAAATAACCTGTAAGTAAATAACGACCCCACTCCACTGGCTTCGACCAAACGGCAACCTATTTTTAGTCAAGGCCAATTTTGATTGTGTTGAAACAATCGAAGCAACCTAGAAGAAGCATCGTCCATGCCGAAACCATTTTTGACCATTAGGGAGAGTAACCAAAACCTCCGGTGACCTCATGGAAACCTTGGGTCGCAGGCAAGGTCACCAGAGGTTTCCGTTCAGGTTTCCTAAGTGGGACAAGGGCATTACTGTATCCTACACACACTAGGAACAATTTACACTTATACCAAGCCTACAACTCTACGTCTTTTGAGTGTGGGAGGAAACTGAAGATCTCAGAGAAAACCCATGCAGCTCACGGGGAGAACGTACAAACTCCGTACAGACAGCACACATAGTCAGGAGCGACCCTGGTCCCTGGCGCTGTAAGGCAGCATCTCTACCGCTGCATCACCATGACATGCTGCCAAATCTTGTGTCGGAAGAAACTGCAGATGCTGGTTTACACCGATGATAGACACAAAAAGCTGGAGTAACTCAGCAGGGCAGGCAGCATCTCTGGAGAGAAGGGGTGGGTGACGTTTCGGGTCAAGTCCCTTCTTCAGACTGAGAGTCAGTGGGGAGGGAAACTAGAGATAGGGAAGGGCAAGGTGTGAAAATGACAGATCAAAGCAGTCGACGATCACGGAAAATGTAGAATGGCTCAATGTTGGCTATGGGGAAGTTGACAACGAGGCATACAAACAGTAAAATTACTCAGGAGGACAGTGAAACTCCTCGGAGAACTAGGGTGGGCGAGGAACAGAGAGAGAAGAAAAGCAAGGGTTACTTGAAGTTAGAGAAATAAATATTTATACCGCTGGGTCACTAGTTTCTGCCTCTCCAGACTCTCAGTCCGAGGAAGCCTCTCAACCCAGAATGTCACCCATTCCTTCTCTCCAGAGATGCTGCCTGTCCCGCTGAGTTACTCCAGCTTTTTGTGTCTATCTTCTGTACAGATCTTGCTGGTGGTGAGGCTCCATTTCTCCAGCAGAGCTTCGGGGGGATGAAGCTTTTGATACCTGGGAAAACATATTTTTCCCCCTCAGCCAACTCCACAAAAACAATATTAGCAGCCATTCATTTGTTGTTTGTTTGCATCTGACAGCAGTTCAAGATGTCCCCAGGGTACAATAAATTATTAAGTTAATAAGGTAGGTTTCCTTTCGTACCACGCATCACAGCGCAACCATGATATTTCTAGTAATCTTCCCAGATGCTGCTCAAGGAAATTGATAAATCTCAACATCCCGAACTAACTGCTGAGAGACGTATTCACTGTTATTAAAACAAACTTGGCACTACACTACAAAATGCAACGATTCCTTGTGTTTGACCTGGAAGCAGTGTTCATCTACTTAGCACCAAATATCTTGCATCGGGACAGGTTGAATGTACAGAGTCTTTCACCCAGGAGGCTGAGGATTCAAGAACCATAGGACACAGGTTTAAGGTGAGAGGGGCTAGATTTAATAGGAACATGAAGGGCAACTTTTTCACCGAGAGGGTTGTGGGTATCTGGCACGATCTCCCAGAGGAGATAGATGGGGCAGATAAGGAGGCCGATGATGAGCGAAGGAACAAAGGAGGACCAGGCATGGGGGGGGGACTTCCGGTGTTGGACGATGGGCAATGAACAATGGCAGACCTGGCATGGGCTGCCGTGATGGGTGGGGAAGAACAATGGGCGATGGACAATGGAGGACCCGGCGTGGGGGGGACCACCATGAGGCTGGGCAGTTGTGGAGAACAAAGGAGAACCTAGCACAGGGGTACTTTGTAACTTTGAAAGCACCCTTTACGGGCGACTATTTGCATACCATGGGTATCCAAGCAAAGAATTTCACTGTGACTTGTCACATGTGACAATAAAGTATTCAATTCAATTCAATTCAAATCAATACTGCCACAGCATTTAAACAACACTTGGACAGGAACATTTATGGGCCAAACGTGGGCCAAATGGGATTAGCTTAGATGGAGCATCCTGGTTGACATGGACGAGATGGGCCGAAGGGCTTGTTTCTGTAGATAGACACAAAAAGCTGGAGGCCGTATCTCTGGAGAGAAGGAATGGGTGACGTTTTGGGTCAAGACACTTCTTCAGTGTTGTATGGCTCTGTGACTCTATAGACAAACAGCAGACATGCTTCCTGACTTGTAACTAAATCGTAACCCGATTTTGAAAACCTCTTTACTACATCTTAACATAGAATGGCATCCCAATTCTTTAATCAAACTGAACGCCACGATATTGCCTCTGTAGAATCCCACTGCCGTTACATATTTTCATTCACGAGGAGTCAATATTTAGACCACTGTTATTACTGAACTTCCTTCAGCCTGGAGACATTCAAGCAGCATTTCTGTTTGATACTAAAAAGACGAGTGTTCAGAATTAAACTAACTGAAGGATAAACTCATGCTCTGAAAGTCAAATCTAGAGGTGTAGGACTGCCGGGCACACTTGAGCAAGTAACCTATGACCAACAGCTAGAGGTTGGCAGACTAACTGAATAAAACATTTATTTCTAGATATAAATGCTTCTTTAGTTCAGTTTAGAGAAACAGCGTGCAAACATGCCCTTTGGCCCACCGAGTCCGCGCCGACCAGCAGTCCCCGCACACTAACACTATCCTACACACACTAGGGATAATTTAGAATTTTAGCAAGTCAATTAACCTACAAGCTTGTCTATGTTTTCCTCTTTGGAGTGTGGGAGGAAAACAGAGATCCTGGAGAAAACCCACGCAGGTCATGGGAAGAACGTACAAAAATCTTAAGGGGTTGGACAGGCTAGATGCAGGAAGATTGTTCCCGCTGTTGGGGAAATCCAGAACAAGGGGTCACAGTTTGAGGATAAGGGGGAAATCTTTTAGGACCGAGCTGAGAAAAACATTTTTCACACAGAGAGTGGTGAATCTCTGGAATTCTCTGCCACAGAAGGTAGTTGAGGCCAGTTAATTGGCTATATTTAAAAGAGAATTAGATGTGGCCCTTGTGGCTAAAGGGATCAGGGGGTATGGAGAGAAGGCAGGTCCAGGATACTGAGTTGGATGATCAGCCATGATCATATTGAATGGCGGTGCTGGTTCGAAGGGCCGAATGGCCTACTCCTGCACCTATTTTCTATGTTTCTATATACAAACTCCGTACAGACAACACCCGTTGTCAGGATCGAACCCGGGTCCCTGGCGCTGTAAGGCAGCAACTCTACTGCTGCACCACTGTGCCACTAGTATTGGAAGCTATGCGGTATTGGATGAAATTGCCAACTAAATTCATAAGGTACATCAAGCTTTAATTGTTTTAACCAATGTTGATGCCAATTACAAAATTATTCCATGTTGCAATTGAATTGTTCTTGATATCTAGTGTGCCAATTAAGATCACATGATGGACAAGACTAATAGTATTTTATACTGCATTGTCACTAAAATTATGCTAAGTGATAACAAAATAAAAATAAATATGTAAATTTGATTCATTCATTAAGATTCCATTATTAAAATTTCTGAAGTTAAAAGTATTATCAACTTTATCAACTTTATCAACATCCAACACTGGTAGTCCAGTGGCGCAGCTGTTGAACTGCTGCCTTACAGCGACAGAGACCCAGGTTCGATCCTGACTACGGGTGCTGTCTGCACAGAGTTTGTACATTCTCCTCATGACATATGTGGGTTTTCCCCAAGATCTTGGGTTTCCTCCCACACTCCAAAGACATACAGGTTTGTAGGTTAATTGGCTTGGTATGAATGTATAAAAATGTAAAATTGTCCCTGTGCGTGTGTAGGATAGTGTTAATGTGCGGGGATCGCTGGTCAGTGCGGATGCGATGGGCAGAAGGGCCTGTTTCCGTGCTGTATCTTGAAACTAAACAAAATGAAATCTAATTCTTTTAAAAACTTGTTAAAAAGGTATTTCATTTTCTACCTCTTCTGATGGTGTTGACTCTTATGGTGGTTGAAGGGGCAGTAGTTTGGCAATGTTGCAGTATCCTACCCATCTACTTGGTGCTAGCCCTAAGGAGCTATAGCAGCATTAGTTCAGGTGCTCTCTTGATGAAGGTTCCAACCATAGTTGATGAGTGGGGGGGGGGGGGGGGGGGGGGGGGGGGGGGGGGGGGGGGGGGGGGGGGGGGGGGGGGGGGGCAAATCTATTGAAACCTACCATATAATGAAAGGCGTAGATAGAGTGGACATGGAAAGGGTGTTTTGAGTAACGGGAGAGTCTCGAATCAGTGGACAGAGCCTCGGAATAAAAAGGACAACCTTCAAATTGAAGATGGGAAGGAATTTGTAAGATGGAACTGCAGATGCTGGTTTACACCGAAGATAGACACAAAATGCTGCAGTAACTCAGCGGATCAGGCAGCATCTCTGGAGAAAAGGAATAGGTGATGTTTCGGATCATGACCCTCTTCAGACTGAGCAATGAAGGGTCTCGAACCGAAACGGAGATGCTGCCTGACCTGCTGAGTCACTCTGGCATTTTGTGGCTATCTGAGGAGGAATTTCTTTAGCCAGAGGGTGATGAATCTGTGGAGTTCATTGCCAAAGACAGCTGTGGAGACCAAGACATTAGGTATTTTTAAGGCGGAGATTGATGGTTTCTTGAATAGGAAGGACGGGAAAGGTTATGGGGAGAAGGCAGGAGAATGGGGTTGAGAGGGAAACATAGATCAGCCATGATTAAATGGTGTAATTGGCTCAAATGGGCTAAACGGACTAATTCTGCCCCGATGCTTTATGGTCTTATGGTCTTATTTCAAATATGGAAAACACCTAGAATAATGTGTCCAACAGCTGCACCTTTGTACTTTTCAATTCTTCCAAGTGTCTACTGTATTAAAGCATGAGCAAGGACACATGTTCACACCCTGTGGTAATGAGGCTAAAAGCTGATCACCCAAAATTAATGAGCAAACTGTTTACTAGGTAAAAGCACATTAATCTTGAGTTCCTCAGGAAAATGCACAGCAGGAAAAATATTGGGCAATTTACATCTCTCTTTAATCAGAACTGCCAAATCCAATTGCTGATCCTCCTCTTGGTGTTTATAGAACCTGGAGTCACATAGCTGCCCCCCTCAAGCCAAACTTGCCCATGCTGACCAACATGTCCTATCTACAATAGTCCCACCTACCTGCGTTTGGCCCATCTATCGATATATTGCCAAAATGCTCGTTCTATCTATCTATCTCTATCTATCTCTCTCTATCTCTCTGTCTCTATCTCTCTATCTCTCTCTCTCTCTCTCTCTCTATCTCT